>NW_021680345.1:1548434-1550735 GCF_001412515.2 Diachasma alloeum
GGGGGGGGGGGGGGGGGGGGGGGGTTGGGAGGATGAGGTAGTGGTTCTACGCGGATGACAAAAGACGCGAAATCTAGCCCGGATTTCCACTCAGACCCGGGGTACTCTCGCAATCTCAACCCATAGCTCGTAATAAATATAAAAGTTCTCCTCCCCCCCCCCTCCGCCCCTCTCAGCCGCTGGAGGGATTTTTCCCTGGCCCTTGGGTTATACAGTCAGTATGGAGGTATCCCACGGAAATGCGAGCCTAGTCGACGGATATAGGGTGCCAGTATATTATTTGGCGTAGATCCAACCGGCCGCGAGGCTTCACTTCATGTTTTTCATCTTAGCGCGGGACCCCTGTACACCACCCCATTCCCTCATCCATTTTTTTGTCGAACAAAAGACAAATCCAACGTGAAAACGTTGTATGTGATGTAAAAAAATATAAAAAAGTGGAGCCATATCGACAATGCCGAAAATCCGTGTCCTTCGTCATTATTTTCATCTTTCTAGTTCTTTTCAGGTTTTTTTATGTAGTTTTTTTGGCGAGCGCTTCCAATGGAGAGAAAAGGAGGGTATGAGGGTTGGGAGTTTTTGAGGATTAATGTTCATTGAAAAAAATTATTTTCTTGTGATGAAATTTTTATTTCGATTTACATTCTACTGTTTTTGAGGGTGATATTTAATTAATAAAAATCGTCTGTTGATGAGGAAATTCTAATTAACTTGTAGTCGGATTAGGTTCTGAATGGATGAAATGGACATTCATTTTTCAGCTTTAGTAAGAACAAGATTGTGGTTGATTTTATATTGCTTACGGCTTGGACATAGTCCTGAGCGGCTAGCGCATTCGGTTAGCGGCCAGGTTTATATTTTGGAAAACTAAGTGGCGCCGAGCGTGATCACTGTATATTGCAAAGGCAAGTGTGTGAATTGAACAAATTTAACACGTTTTAAAGTGTGCGCACGTGAGAATTTCATCCGTTGAAAGACTTCTTTATCTCAGTGCGAGCACAAAATTATTCACCAGGAGATTTCGGGATTCTTGAAATTGACAAGGCAATATTTTCTTGTATACAGAAATAGTATTTTTCCGGCCTGTTGCGCTGGGGTTTTTTACTTGTGTGGCGTTGGTCTCCGAGCCGTAGGCGAGGAGTGGCCAACCACACGAGTAAAAAAACCCCATCGTAACAGTCCAGGAACAATATTTATCTGTAGTGATTTTCAAGTTTTCGAGTTTGGGAAGTATGTAATACCAATTCCCAGACGAGAAATCGTGAGAAGCAGTACAGAAAATCATCATTTTTGTCGAATGTCATTTTTCCTCTTAGTACTGTTAGACAAAATAAGAAATTTCATGGACAGTTGACTACTAATTTTGAGAACAGCGACACTGAATGCGATTTAGGAAAAAAAATCATGAAATTTCAAGTTTCACTGAAAATTCAGTCAAATTCCAGAATTTTAAGCAACATAAAGACAAGAATTCCTTAGTTTCTTTGAATTTTCAATCTAATATGAATATTCAGTGCCAAATTACATAGAATTTTCAGTGAAATCTTAAAATTTCAGAATATATTTACCGGAATTTTCTGGTTTTCTATTTATTTTCAAGGAAAAATAGCACTGAAATTTATAGTTCTGTTTGATTTTTCCACGAAATTCTGAATGTTCATGACGAAATTCCTTGAAATATCAGTAGTAATTAAATTCGATAAAAATTTCCAAAAAGTGTATTGGAAATTTCAGACAAAAATTTTCACCAGTGAGTGTATAAATTTTTCCACTTCCTCAACGATTTGCTCCCCATTATCCGTGAAAAAGGCATCGTGAAGAGAATGGATCTGATATTTCTCTCTACACACGACCCGTTACAAGAATGGGCTTTTGACGCGGTGAAAAAAATCACCAGCCGATGATCGTTTGATCGTAGGAGGGAGGTCGCTCGTGATCGACTCTCGGCTCTCACCGCGTTCCGGGTTCACGCGCACTCCCCCCTCGCCCCTCTCATTCGGTCGCCCCCACAGCTCGACTGTATCCCAAGTTGCCTCAAAGTAACTCTACATTCGTCCCATAAAGATCCTGCGTGCATCTGGGCTGCACATAATGCGCGGCAGATGCATAAATACCGGAGACAGCACAAGAGCATCCTCCATCGGTTCTAGCCAGCAGTACCTACTCACCACTCCACGTGAGTGAATATACGCGCTTCACGCGTGGGAATTGGAGCACTTGGCGTAGGTAAAGACGCGCGGAATCATCCCAAGTGCAAGATAGAGGCGGAACCCCTTTCTATAAATCATACTCATCGGGGGG
>NW_021680345.1:1550815-1557621 GCF_001412515.2 Diachasma alloeum
GGGGGGGGGGGGGGGGGAATTTTAGCATCTTATACGCGGAAACAATTCCTCGCGCTCACCTCTCGTGCTCTCAATATTCATTTTTAACTCTGAAGCATCATTACTTATTTAATATTCCATATTGGTAGTATGAAAGGGGTAAAAAACCGCTGAACACCGATATGTATATGGCTCAGGTATTTCTATTTTAACAGATGTAGAGTGCATGATAATCCACCTATCTGTGGGTAGACTTATTGGTTCCGATCATGGCACACACGTAACTGAGAAAGAGTGTACAGCTTGTAAAAATCATTATTGCGTTTCCAAGGATACCGTTTAATCGTTAAACTCCGTGGCTATTCGCATTGCGTCACGCCAAGCTGCGCATCTATGGATTAATTACACACGGAAAGACAACGGCGGAGTTTTTTTTTCTGCTGAAAAATCGGTAGCCCATTGACGATTTTATTTGGTTTCATTTTTTCGTGTCATTCTTTTCGCATTTAGGTTTGGCGTGTATTTTTTTTTTCTTCTATTATCATCATCACGGACTGTTGAAGACTAATGGCTTAATGATTCGGGACTTGGGTCGACTCGGTGGCCATTAAATGACGGAATTAAGCAAAATGATTTCACATAAAATGTGAGTGGACGTAATCTCCCAATGCGTATACAAGTCGTGACGCGGATGAATGATGCATGAGTGTTGCTGGTGTACTGCGTAGAGAGAGGATGAGGGGGGTTTATATACTATAATACAACCGCTGAGGTACGAATTATACGTACGCGGGGTTATACTCTGTGGCAATTAACGGCGAGCGACAGCCGTCGACATAAATCAGCGATAATAACCCCAATTCAGTGCGCTCGGCAGCAGCGCGATGCGGCAGCNGCAGCGGGGGGGGGGGGAGCGTCCGAGCGAGGATAAACCCGTGTGTACTGGGGATGAACGCATTTTCCTTGTCTCATTGGATTTGAATTTTTCAGGATTTTTTTCAATGCTTCTTGGGGATTTTAATGATATGAGATTGATGGCGGCAAATGGTTTTTTTTTATTTTAACCGATACCTAACTTTGGGTTCATGACTTGACCCTTGAGGTATTTATGGCGGGGCATGTAAGAGGTGAAACGGAAGGGAATCTATTGTTCTCTCACAGAAAACCAATCGCTGAACAAAAAACGATGTTTCAATTACAAATTTTCAATCTATTTCGACTATTTTTGTGTTCGAAACTCTATGAGCATAATTTGAAAAAAATCATGAATATTCATTGTCATTAAAATTACATTTTGCCTAGAATCATTACTCTGTTAAATATTCATTGTTTATAAATAAATAATTGAAATTGTTTAAACTTTCCTAAATCTTATTTTTTACATGAAATCTATTTCTGTTAAAATTCTGAATATGAATAAATTTCCTCCGATTCCGAACAAATGTTTTTTATGGTAGAAAATTGATTGCTTATAAATTATTGATAGCAACTGCGAAAGCCAAAGGAGCAATCAATTTCATATGTTTCTGAAGATTCAAATCAATCAATAATTGGGGTGAAGTTGTTAACTAAAAGTTCCCGATACTTCCGTCGTAAACTGCCGTTAGGAAGCGGGTCAACTCCTATCACTGAAGAAGTTACACTTGACAAAAACCACCTGAAAATAGTATTTAGCGTGAAATATGCATTTATTAACACGAGTCATGGAGACAAGCCTTTCGCTGGCGTTATCGAGATGCACGAAGCGTAATGATAATAAAGCGTCGACTGCCTAGTGTAGTGTGCACGCTCGATACGCGAGGAAGATTTCATGAATACTTGGTCCTTGGAGCCTGGTGGCATTGGCATCTCCCTGGTAACCTTGTGCCATCCACAATTGTCACGTTGAAGCCCTCAACTTCTCATTCCTCCTCACATGCCCTTTTTCCAAGGCACACGAGGAGTGGCATTACCCTTTCTTTCCCTTCTCCTTTGTATTATTTAATAACGAGCCGTGGTAAAATGCAAGGCGCACAAACCATCATATACGCAGAGATACGCATCGCACTGTGTTGGAGTGGGTTATAACACGTGAATAAACATCATCCGCGGGATGAGCGAGACTTTAATGGCCGTTACAGCACCGGGAGATATCCTTTAAAGACCGTGTACGATGCAGCAGATGTTGGCTGATGTTATTTCGTAGTGGAGGAAAAATTTTATCCTACTAATTTTCAATTGGCACTTAATCTTTCGCACCATAAAAAAATCATTTATCTTAGTCACTGTCAGTTCAGCTGATAGAACAATTTTCACTCAATAAAAATGTAATTGTGGGTATTCATCATAATTATAGTATTTTTATGTGTTGATTGAATTATTTGCAATCTGTGCATTAGTCATGGTGGGAAGGCGCAAATGAAATTGTGAATATGAGTCGACAATCTGGACGGCAAGGCAAGGTACTGAAGATGGGAAATTTATAGCGTTCCAGATTTTTGTGACGTCATTGGGGTTCCATGACAGATCATACCATCCACTTCGTCCCGGGCCATTTCATCCCACTTGCACTGATGGACTGATTCATTTATTCCAAACGAGATTCGTTAACTATTAACGAATGGCAGAGTTGAATATGACCAAATGAATTTTTGTTAATAGTTAACGAATGGTTCATTTGAATGGTGAAAATTAACGAATTAAGATTTGGGGAGACCGAATGGACCCTCGTCTCCAACCAAATCCATTCCATCAGTGTGCTCACGCAGACTATCTTATCTTTTTTTATTTATTCATTTCTTTCCTACTACCGTGACGGTTTTATAGCTCTTCAACCATTCTCAATCATCAAATTTGTCAATTAAATTGCGTGAGAAAAATTTCAAAACAAGCAGGAGTAAGAGTATAACTCATCATACCAAATTTCAACTTGCTATCTCCTTTTCTTTTCAAGCTATCGTGCGTACAAGATTTTTCATGAAAAATGGAAACGGCAATATCGCCAAACTGTTTATTAAAGAGTTTATATATTCTGATGGACGTATATACAGGCCATCGAGATGAGTATTTTGACAAATAAATTGAAATCGGTGCAGTAGTTTTTGAGATGTTGAGGAAAAACGAAATTTAAGCAAGTTGTTGTTGTTATATCTCAGGAACTACTGGACCCATCGGACCGAAACAACCCGCCAACGTTCAGCTCAATAATAGCTACAATGATCCTAATTTCAGATTTTCATCTATAAATTTCGCCGTATTTATGTTAAATTTTCTAAAAATTAATTACCAAAAATCCAAGTTGTCGGATGTATAGGGGAGGATGGGGTAAAATGGACACTTTGGACTTTTTAAAAATTCCTCATAACTCAGAAACAAATCCATCAATTGAGCTCACTTTAGGCTCATTACAAAGGGAAAGAAATGTCCTTTGCATTGAAAAAAAAACTATTGAATTTCATCAACATTTCAAGCTGTTATTAACATTTGAAAAAAAGTCAAAAGTGTCCATTTTACCCCAACCTCCCCTGCATACAGACATGGCCCTAAAAACGTCAAAAATAAATACAAGGTAATTTTTGCCTCCATTCGAAAACAAAAATTACAAAATTCAATTATTTTGAATTCATGCATGAACTATGTTACGAATTTCCAAACGAATTTAAAAATGCCAACTCAAACAACTAAGAGAACTAAGGCAGTACGTGAAAACTTGAAACAGTGTGAAACTGGTTCCGCATCTCAATATGACACAGAGCTCCGGAATAAATCGCCTCCGGTACATAAACCGCGTGGCCCCAGAGTGAGAGCGAGTGCGATCCCCTCAGTGTGCAATGTCGCGTGTATTCATGCATCCCCTTCATCCTCTCTTTTCACCTGGTGACTTTATCCCCTCCCCTCCCTCCACCTCTCCTCGTTCGCGCGCACTTTAACTCTAAGCATTTGCCACTCACTTATTTTTCCCCTCTCTTTTTTCCAGAGTTGAACCGTGTGTGGGCACGACCCACGGTATCACGCTCATCGTTGCTACCGCGTGTGTATGATTCCCGCGTAGAGGGTTATGCGGCTGGAATTCCTGGTTGGCACAGTACCATCTGTATATACATAATAAAATCCTTCTCTTCTCGCTCGTCTCTCTCGCAGGTGATATTTCCGGAACTACGCGGCTAATCTCGATCTCCACTATCCCCGAATAATTATTCTTGGTAGAATACATAGAAGAAGAATAGGGAAATAACCAAAGTAGTGATTTATACGAATTGACGAAACATTCACTCGTTGATTTAATCGAAATTGACGATCGCTGGATATTGCCGACATTTATTCTTTACGTTGAAAGACAAAATTATTCCTGCCGAAAGTGGGACACATGTTTTTGACGGAAATTAACTAATTTGATGTAGGGAAATTTAAATTTGGCAAAAATTAAACTCACGGGCTTTTCCCATTCGTCTCCCCTTCCTCTCAGGAATTTTTACGTTTTTAATCTTATCCACATGGATATCCCAGATAATTACTCACTCACACGTGCATCAAGGCGCCACGTCCGATGCTTGGTAATGTTACCAGAGAAAACTTGGTTCTCTCCCGCGGGTGAATCAAAGAAACGTGATTTATGTCTGGTTATGTACTGGTGCCTGGAGTGTTATATTCAATTGCCATGTGCCGAATGCAGCAGAGGTACTTTAGCCGAGAGCATAAACGCGTGGCGGTATTACTCCGAGGGTTACTCTCTCACCTCACTTAAAGTTATTCCTCATTTGGATGATGTAGGGGATTGCGTCGACGGTAATAGAAAGCATGATACAGTTCAATACATTAGTAATCGAGAGCGTGTATTTTTCTCCTTCACTTAGTTTTTGCGCTTCAATAGACAAACAAACAAACTTGTAATGAATGAGAGGTTTGCATAATTTTAAAGTTAATAATTTGAAGAAAACCATATTTCTGGTTCTCTTCAAATAGACCGAAAAACGAATTAAGTATTGTGAATTCACCAGATTTATTCATGCCCTCTAATTCCATTTCCTTCGCAAAATTGAAAATCCAAATACAATAATACACATTAATGTAAGAGCTGCATTCCACGTAATTATAAATCCCAAAATCACTGTAATATTTCCAAAACCATAGGTATTCTCTCCCTAAGCTTCATAAATTATGAATAAGACCAGCACAAAAGGAAAGGGTATGAGAGGGGGGATAAAACGGGATAATTCTATACGATGATACTCTGTTCGCCAAATCTCACGATTTATTCAGAGTCCCGGAAGATCCTTAAATTTACCCAAGTGGTCTTATCTTTCACCTTGAAATAAAACCCCCGAACGTTCCCGACGGTTCACCCCCTCCATTTTTTTCCAATTTTATTACTGGTACAAAAAAAAATTGAAAAAAAAAAGAATGACAAAAACCGACACGAGATAGAAAAAGATAATTCGCATAAACGCATTTGTTGGAGGGAAGTACCGAGAGTCCCTGGTAGTTCACCACAAAGACAGACAGTTTGATAACCATGGTAGAAGCGCTTGGAAACCCTCGTCCGGGTCACGCTCTCCTAGACAAGTAAAATACCCATGTACGAATGTTGCATTTCTAACTCTCTTTCTCTCGCTGTACATACAGTTCACCCATCTATGTGTCACACGTGGCACTTTTACGTGACTTATTTGGTTTATTTTCTTGAGGCTATCGTAAACCCTGTGCGTGACATCTATGACATAAAAAAATGTAGAGAAATGAATGTCGAAGATCTCCCTGAAAAAAACAACTTCTGCGAATAAAATTGCAATGGATACACGGAGAAAATAAAATAGTAAACATTGCTATGTCGGAATCCGCACATAGTAATAGTTACCAGTTTTGTAAGTGTTACTATGACCATGGTAATGGCTACGACGGAACATTTGTAACGGTTACTATGCGGCGTGTATAAATAAATCTATAAATTTCGAAGAAAAATACTGTAGAATTTAATAGAAAAATTTAATAGGAAAATGAGGAGTTTAATCTGTTTAATTTTTTCAGAGGATTTAAGGCGTAAGCGTTTTGAGTTTATGAACGCATCAAGGAGCAATCGCGAATTTCAACCGTGTATTTTAGAGAAACTTTCTGTGTTTATAGGACCATATTCCATTCACATGGCAACTATTTCTATGGACAGGGTAGGCATTTCTATACAACATAGTGACCATTACCATGTGACATGGTAAACATAATCGTGGGACATAGTAACCATTACTACGTAGGGTCAGTTGGAAATCCTTTCACCATGTTGCCAATCTCTCCTATGGCCATGATAATTTTTACTATTTAATTCTCATAACAGACATCAGTTATGCAGAGCGATGGCCTTTAATGACTCTCCATGAAAATTACATGAGAAAATATTTCCAACAAAAACTCATCACACAGAGACTTAAACCATCGAAGGAATTACAAAATGACTTCAAAAATTCCCCTCAAATCCCATAAATATTATCCCTAATAATGTGTATATTCTCAACTGTATGCAGCGTAACGAGGGTGTGTCCCAATCATACGTTTTCTCCGTCTTTACGAGGCATCATGGATGTCAGTTAGTAAACCCATAGGAAAACACGAAATGAAGAAAGACAGATTGTAAAAGAGTTGGATGAGTTAAAAGGGGGGTTATTTTCCACTGTTCGCATTATGATAGGCCAGTAATTACGTGCGGCATTAATTAGCCGTTTGATATATGAGTCTAGGGTAAGCCCTGGCACGGATCATTAGGTACGTACGCACCGCAATGATGGCGTGTTTAAAACGTGTTACCCGGCTAAATCCCATCTCTCCCCCCAAAGTTAGTCCACCCCATCCTCCCCCCCCCC
>NW_021680345.1:1558228-1593665 GCF_001412515.2 Diachasma alloeum
CCCCCCCCCCCACCATTTTACCTTTTACTCTTGTCGATTTCGCTCTCCCTTCATTTTCATCCTTTTCTCACTATTCACTCTTGTTTTCTCAGTGTTAAGGCTTCTCTCCACAAGCTGTAAACAACTTGCATTCTACCCCACGGGGGTACATCCTCATAAAGTACGTTTTATCTATCGTAAATCGATGCTTGGTGGTATTTCACCGCCGTAGTGCTTCATACAATGCGGCTCAATTAATGCCAAACTGTTGCCCTGATTTATTTCTTAACTCCCGACGTAACACCCCTCCACCTCCTTAGCTCGTCTCATTGGTCTGTAGCGTTATCTCTCTCTTTCACTCTCTCTGTTTCGCGTGTATGCCTTTTACGTTGCTTCGTGGATCACGATAATCGGGTGAATTCTGAAATACACTTCGCTCTTTATCGATTGGTTATAAAGTCAAAGTTCTTATATATGAGCTTTACACATTTTTTTTTTCGCCATTGCTGGAATGTATTTTTATAGCTCCACGGGGATAGGTATGATCATGCATGATCATATGCGATCATATACCATATGTATGACGCTCCATTAAGTTAAATACGGTTATCTGATCGCGTATTAAGGTAAATTTCTTTCTCTTGATTAATGAGAACATTTTTGGCATCCTCCGGTGGATCAGAGTGACAGCGAACCTGAGACTGAAAAGCCCCTTTCACTTCCACCATAACATCTCCAGGCGCTTCAACCACAGTACACAATAATTTATCTCGTCTTGTTACTCCTAACTAAACCACCACGACACGTTGTATCCTTAGAATCAGTTCTGATTGTCTCATGCTAATCAAGATATCAAGCACACGAATGGCTCAGCGGTTAACAATCCTGACACATTGTAAGTGAACTTCCAACTCAAACATTGTAACTCGAGTACATCAAAATTTCAATCCAATAGATGAACTCAGCTCTCATTGATTGCTCCGGCTTCTTACGACTGCATCAACTCCGATTATTATGCATATCGTGCTGATAAATAATATATCCAGTCGTCTAGATGAGGCATGAAGTGAGTCGCGTAGGAAAACGAAGGAGAGTTGTATGCCAGGTAGGTTTATTATTATCCCCCTTTGGCAAAGTTCGCCTATCGTTAGACTACTCGGCTAATTAACCCCCGTGATACAAGATTTCGTATCTACCCAACGACTAATTATTTCCCCTGCCTTCTCGATTATTGTGCACCGTTGCCGTTCATGGATTGTGCATATATCATTGAAGGCAACGATGGACGAGAGAGAATGAGAGGGAGATGGATAGGATGGGGGTGAATGATACTGGAGGATTTCACCGACGCACATCCCCGTGTCATGTATACTATGACATTGTCGGTTTGTTGTGCAGAAGGTGTTTCCGCGCCGCATCGCTGGAAGAAAGCGCACATCCAGAGATATCGCGTCTGCGAAATTCGAACCTTCGAATACCACCAGTGTCGACATTGCATTTGGCTCTCTCCCTCATAACTTCTCTCGCACTAATGCCCGGCTATTCCTTCCGTTTTCGTCCTCTCACTTTGGCACGAACTAAGTTCCACTCTACTTTCTCACTTTTACAACTTTACCTTTCACCCTACCCCAATCCCTCCTCTGTCGTTCTTACTTGTCTTTCTCTTGCGCGTGCAGCTTCGTGGAATCTCACGAACAATGGCCAGAGCTACTGAGAAGGGTATTTACTCAATGCCAGAAGCGCACCACGGAGTTTGGTATTACACTGTTAAGTTTCTATTATTCGAACGATCTCGACAGACATCGAGGGTGATGCATTATTGTCGTTTATTTCGCGGTGAACATTATTGCATGGTCAATTTTTCGAGGGGGCTCTTCACTTCGTGAGGCTGTAGACATTGTGTTCGCGGATTTTGTACATCGGGAATTAGTTGATATGGTTGAGTGAACATTTGTAAAGGTGAGAGGAGGAGCGGATTGGAGAGGGATGGGAGCTGAGGGGGAGCAAAATAAAAGGAAGATGGAGTTGAATGAAAGTAGATGATGGAGACAATTGAGAGGAGGATTTAAGTGAATGGGAGATAGTAAAAGGAAGATAGAAGGGTAGGATCATCTACTTCAGTTACTCAGGACAGAATTGACAAGCGGAGCACGCTTGATGAAAGCTTGGACCAAGCTTCACACGGAAAAAATTATTTGGTGAATTTCTATAATTATTTGGTGGAAGAACTAGTTATCAAGTAGTTAAAATTCACCAAATAATTTTTTCCATGTCATCTTCCGAGTTGAAAAATTTGGTCCGTTTTTCACCTGATTTGTACAGGGGTGGTCGGTTAAAGACCTGAAAATAGCATACAGCGGCCGAAAATCGATCATACTGGCGTTTTCAAAAACATTCTGGTCTGCTCAGTGAGAATAAGTGAATAGGCCAAGTACACGGAGAGAAATGTTCAGTAAAAATTACGGAACTCACAGTTCGCTCACCGATTACGGAATCGACTCAGAAAATTTAAGTGACGGTATCGGAATTTTTCACAGGAGATTCAGATAAACATTACGGAACGCTCTGGAAAAATTCCGTGACAGTTCCGTAAAATTTCCTACAACCACATTTCACTCCGGTATTTCGAAAAAGATACGTAATTTTTATTAAATATTTCTCTCCGTGATACCGACGAAAATATACTCACTGTTTGTCGAATTCTCCCAAGTTCTTCATAGACTCTGTAACAATTTCAGTCGTTGGACTTTGAAATACTTTAACTTGCGGAACTCTTGGAAAAATTCTCAATACTTGGACTTGGAAAAAGTTTTGTCAATCTGAATTTTCTAAGATGTTAAAACTATGAACGATTCTGCAATTGTTTGAAACCAAAACTGCAGCTTGTGCCAGCGCAGAATTCCTAGGAATTCTAGTTTTCATCCTCAAGAACACGGCTAGATCTTCGCTTTTTAGCAATTACGGATGAATAATTGGTTTGATTATAAACAAAATTCCTTTCACACTTTCTTCAACTTTGTTCTTGACTTTGGGAAAAAAGTCTCCAGATCAAGTCGGTTTTTGGACTAAAAAATACAGTTGTATGCTAAAAAATACTGTTGTGGGGCTTCTGGACATCCTCGGAGAGATCGACAATTGAATTAATATAATATAATATAATTAATTAATCTGTACCTTCGATACAGCTGTAATTATACGTGGATACGTCCAGTTTCCTAGAAACTTCTTGCATTCGCTCAAATTTTCCAGAAACTCCCTGAATTTTCTCGAAATTTCTAGAAACTCCTTGAATTTTTTCGAAATTTCGAGAAACTTCTCGAATTGTCTAGAATTTTCTAGCATTTCGATACATGGCGCTGCACATAAGGACCGTTTCCCAAAACTACGTCACATCAAAAGTTCTAATCATTTGTTTTTTGTACCGATAATTTGTCATTGTCCGTCACCGGCGGCGCAATTGGCGCTAAGCAGCTAGCGTATTGTTTCATTCAAAAATATCCCTGAAACCATCCCGATTTCTGAACGCTGCTCATGAATATCCCACAGAATATGCTCCCATCTAACACATACATCGGATAAATCCAGCGATCCTTCATTCATAATTGATACCTGAAATGACGCAAAGAAAGTACGATTAATAACAAATTCCAGGCATATTTCTGCATTTTGGATGAGCCATACTTACAACATCCGATTCCAGGTCGCGTTCACACGATACAGAAATCCTGGGAGTATCCGGAGTCTCCGTATAACCAAGCACGAAAGGATCATCCACCAAGTCCTGGATAATCTAACTCACTAACCTAAAAAAATATCCCCACAAACATCTCTCTCCCCGTAAACATCAGTAGAATTACGATATTTCTGTCCATCAATAACTCGATTATAATGATCAATAAAATTGGAGGGATCACGAAGCTCAGTTAAATGTAGAGCAGAGATAGTGATCGTGCTGGGTGAAGAATCAGGAGTTAAAGATCGAGGAGAAAACGGAATAACAACACACATAAGCAACTTTTCACACAGGTTAAAACCTATCTGGAGCATTCCCATGAAATGCAAACAGAGAGGAGGGACTCGAGTTAGTAGTCGATAAACGGGTTTTCCCCCCAAGCTACCGAGCAGATATCTATGCAAAAGCCCAATGCATACCGTTATACCCCGCTAGGCCCCACTCTCCCCTCTCCGCCACTGCAGTCGGATATTAGTCGCAATCATAGGGGACTGGAGTCTCTCCCCAGTGCGAAATGCAAGCACCTTATCTCCCCCCGGCCCCCTTTCAGCCATCTTCACTCCCTTCAACCCCAGTGGTAACGACGCCTCGCTGTCATCTTAGCGCGTTTCCCATCCGTTACCGCAAGCAATCGCCTTAAATGCTAACGCATTTCCACGGTTTCCACATGCAATGTCAGTCTCAGAGGTCTACCCCTCTCTACGAGTGTTTATATACAAGTAACTCCAACTCCTGACCCGACTGTGAATTGTCATTGTTGCTGTTGTCGACGTGGTAGTCCTCGTCGTGTCTCACTCGGCTTCCCCTCGTCCTCTTCTCATCCCCCACAGGTATCTCCCCTTATTCGCTAAATACGTAGGCGGCTTACCGCGTAATAATAAGTCACAAGCATCGCGGGTATGAAGGAATATCAGAGTCTCACTGCAATCAAATTAACTCGGTGCTAGGAGCTTACGATCTCTCTTTCTCTCTGTCTCTCTGCGATGTTGAATTTTTAATTTTTTATGTTTGGATTTTATGTTTTTTTTTTCGAGGAATAATGCTACTCACTAAATTACGGGATATTATATATCGAAAAGGGTCTGTCTTCGGGTTCTTATGACCTGGAGGTACAACGGTCTTTCATTGAGACGTGAGCAATTTGAGTTAATTTTTTTTAATTGTCAGTAACCATTGGTTTCCAGGCCACCGGGATGGAAATACAAGGTGTATTAAATAAAACCTACCCTGGAGGAGGTATATCTCTCGTTCAAGCATTTAAGATCTTTATTCCGGAAATAATAGGCGGGTTAATCGTTTATTACGTTCAACATTGATGACTGTACAACGGTTGAGTGACACTTCCGCCCTGTGAGATTACAGATTTTTTTATGAATAACGTTTAATGTGGTGAAAAAATAAGAATGTTACGGATTCAAAGGGTTTCCGGGGGGCTGTAAAGTCTGGATGGGAAAAAAGAAGAGTGGATTGAGAGGTGGCAAAGGGAAGGAGAGTGTACTCGCGGCACAGCGCTAACTGTACTAAGCGGATTAGCTACGGAGCAGTGACACAGTTCCATCATCCAGTGTGTCCGGTACCCTGTGTCGAATCTATAATTATCTCGTCCATAGAGCGATCACGCGCGTCCACTGTGGAATATACATCGGCTTCAATATCCGGACAAACTGCCAGGGAAATTTCGGGATACTCCAGTTTCTATGTGATATTATTCCAATGACGGACTTGAATGCCAATCATTGAATTCATTTTTTGGGTTTTTTGGATGTTTGCAAAGGGATTGAAATATTCAACTCGTCAGTGAGGTGGGTGTAATGGATATTCATTTCTATTTGATCATTTCCAGAGAGGAAAACAGTAATTGATGAATAATTTGATTCAATTCACGAAGAAAATTATTTGGTGAATTTCATCAAGTAGTTGTTGAACAAATGAATTACCAACCAGTTGTTGAAATTTAACAACTATTTAATTATAATTCAGAACAAGATTTTTCAATTTCATTCGATGGATTAAATTTAATAAGGAATTGCAGATTATTGCGAAAATATCTTCTAGGGGAGTCATTGATCGATTGTCAAAATATAAATGATTGCGTCATTGAACTTTATCGTTATAAAAAATTTCAAGCTTTTTCAATTGAAATTTCAAGAATAATTTTCTGACAGTGTTCAGCGATTGAATCAGGGCTCGATAATCAGCAGCTCGACAACTCCCCTTCCGTTTCACCCCCGCCCCCTCGGAGATCTGTGCACGAAACACCTTAAACCAATGACAATAATTTATTTCTCTCATGTAAATATGGTCTACATGTAAAAACTCACCAAAAAAGGTGATTAGGTATCTTTAATATTTAAAAAAAATTGATTTATCTATATATAGCCGATTAGGTTTTTTACATAGGTCTCTTTAATAATTAATTCTCTTCATTAACGTATGGAATGGTTTGGAATCTATTCCTTTGAATCGAATTATTGTCTCTAAAATCGCAGTCCCTAAATTTCGTCCATTGTCTCTCTCATCTCACATCCACCTCGAAATAGTTATCAAATACCTAAATTCCAGTATATTACCCAATGGCAATGGCAAAAGCTTGAATCCCAGTATCATGCAAAATTGTAATTAAATTCTCCCAATAATGTGAAATCGGAGACAAACTCGGAGCCACTGAAATGCAGCAGTAGGATTTCACAGAGCAGACTTTGGAAATTGTTGAGCTGTTCCGGTGTGTCGCCTTGTTGCGGATATCCATCCCACTTACTCCACTCAGTTCCATATACACAGGCATAAACCAACCATGATGTACACTGGTTGGTTTATAAACCCAATGTTACCATAGGTATAGCAACAAGGAGGTATACGCCCCCAAGGTGTCTCGTATCCGTGTCCATCGCTAAACAGCCCGAGCGTGAAATCGGAATCGCTGTGCACGATTTTCTTTTCTTTCTGCCGAGGTGAAAATAATAGTGTATATCTTTATTGATGCACGATAGTCACCACCCGGTGGAAAAAATTATTTTTGGATCAACGAAATTGCCTTAAAATTGATGATATTAAAAAATCATGAGATCATGAAATAGAAGTAATGAATAAATAAAGAATTAATATTGAAATATCAAATTAAACTGAAAATTTAAGGGAATTGTAATTGCAAATTTCTTGTCTATCATTGGACGAATTTCAAAATACAGATATCTGGACCAAGGATTTATATTATACGGACTAATGAAAGTTCAAGAGTTGGGATTTTCCGAATAACTTGGACGTACAGACCATTGGAAAAATGAATGATTAATTCATGGAGAAAATTATTTGGTGAATTTCGTTAATTAGTTGATGAAATTTAACAACTATTTAATTGAAATTCAGAAAACGATTTTTCAATATCCTTTGACAACAATTTGTTAAATTTTCAATAAACATTCGTTGATTTATTTGATGGATCAAATTTAACAAGGAATTGTAGATTATTGCGAAAATATCTTCTAGGAAGGACATTGATCTTCAAAATTGATTGAACAGAATTAAAAAATCTTTTCTGAATTTTAATTAATTAATTGTTAAATTTCACCAGCTTGTTGTTGAAATTCAACAACTAGTTGGTGAAATTCACCAAATAATTTTCTCCGTGTTCTTAGGAAGATAGGGGAGGTCGGGCAAAATGGGACGCACACGAAGAAAAAAATTCCAGAAAAATGACTGTGCCAGCACGGTAAAATGGGTTCGTTTGGATGGACCCGGAAAAATTGCCGTGCCAGCACTGGAAAATTTTCTGTGGAGAACAAGAATTTTTCACGGTAAATCCGAAAAAAAATCCTGTAGCGCACGGCAGAAATTCCGCTGCTGGCACGGAAATTTTTCCGAGTCCGTCCAAATGAACCTATTTTACCGTGCCATCAGTAATTTTTCTGGAATTTTTTCCTCCATTTATTGAGAACTTTTCCAATTGTTAATATCTTCATTTATAAGTGGAGATATTGACAATTAGAGAAGTTCACAAAACGTCCAGTTATGCCCGACTCTCCCCTAAAGTGAAGACTCTGCAAATGTAAATTTCTAACGATCCGCTAGATAGGTCTAGTCTACCCCCGCTCCTCCTATTTTCCGTAAGCGCATGGCATCCCCACTCTGGCGCTCAATACAATTTACTAAAATTCTTGACTGACTGGCATCGCCTCTATACTAATGCCATCTATCGGTTGGTATGTATCTATCTATCGCCGGGTAGTTCTTCTACGATTTTTCCACGGGTACCGTTACCTATTAATTAATATAATAACTTTCTACATTACTAAATTTTTATCCAGTTTAGTTTCTATCTGAAATTGGGCACAAAACTTCCCACATTTTCAATGTCACTTTCCGCAACCTTTCACAAGTTAGGGAAATTCTCTTCCGTGTGCACCTCAAGCAAAAATTGATTATGAGAACAAAGCAAACAATTTCGATGGAGTCTTCAATTAAAACATTCAATCAGGTTTCTCTTTTGGACGAGAATTGCAACGAAATACGTTTAAGAACTCCATCGATTTGTTATACCAAACGTATTTCAATCCCCCCGAAAAAATAAAACAAGACAAAATTATGATCAAAGGATACGGGAAAAGCTCGGGGGAAAAAATTGAAGATAGAGAATCTATGTGCGCAAGGGAGAAAGAAATGGTGACGTTGAGCGTCACGTTTGCAGCAAACGACGCACATGGCACAGCTGGAGTCACTGCATAGAGAGTCTACGTGCCTCCTATCACCCATACGCGTTATAGCCGCATCCCCACGCCCCCTGTAGCCCCCATAAACCCCATAATACTTTTTGGGCTCCCTCTCACAATCCTCCGGTATCGTCTCACTCTGCTTTTACCACTCAAACGGCAAACCACGTACAACGTACGCGTAGTCCACAATTGTCACAGCTGTCCAGGTGGATCCAAACTATCTCCAACGTGCTCTCGGTGGTTGTGACTGTTAAAGTTTGAGGACAGTTAAGAGTTCAAGAAATGCTGAAGACGTGCAGCTGAAAAATTGTTCGTTTCTGGTAAAAATGGGGACATCCTTGGTAAATTCTGAGATCAATCACAGAAAACTAGAGATGGGCGATACGCCTCGGTATATCGAAGTGTCCGATATTGTATATCGATATACCGATATTTGTCTATCAATATTTTTGACGACTAATATATCGCTATTCGATATTTTTTCGTCAATATCGAAGTCTAAATTTGTTTCTAATTTTAGAGAATAAATGAAATGTTACCAAGAAAAAAGAGAAATATTGTTTTTAATAACGCATGAGTAAATAGGGATATGAACGCAGATTTAATATAGGCCCATAGAATTACGGGGACCGGCAAGGATTTGGAAAGTCTGAATGCAAGTCCTGCTTACGCCTAACAAGTGCTGAAGTGGGACATAACCAGAGGTAGAAAGGTCTCGGAAGCACTTGGGAAGAGGCTTCCCAAGACCTATCCAGTTCTGAACGGAGAGACCTAAGTAGAATTTGTCAGGTCCAATTATTCGACTCGGGTTTTTGCTGATAAATTAGCAATTTGCTTCCAAATGGATACTCCTAGGTAAATGAGCATCCTCACGGAATTATGACGCCTTAACCAACTAAATTACTATTCGACACGCTTGTATTCATATTGCAATTTCGCCTACTACTCCAGGCCATTATTCATGTATTCATCACGTGAAAAAATTACATTTACCAAGAAATCATTTTCTTCGGAAAAGAATTCATTTTTTTAGGAGAGCAATTCTCTGGGCCTGTCATTCCCAGGTGATCCATGTCCATCTCGAAATATTAGAATCATATTAAATTGTGAGATGACTATTAGTGATGCCGCGAGACACTTCACGAGACAAAACTTTGGAGAGATGATCTCGTTCTCAATGAACACGGAAATCATTGCTCTCGTCTCAGTCTCGAAATACCCAGTATAGACTCCTCTCGTGATGACTTCGCGTGAATTTATTTCATAACGGTCTCAAGTTTTTTGTGTTTGCTAATATAAAATCTCGGTTTTTGTCTCAGTTTGTCTCGTCCCGGTTTTCTACATATAAAAAACGCGAAAAACTGGAAACCGAGATGAAATCATTTGACTTGGAGTCGAGATGATCTCTCCAAAGTTTTGTCTCGTGATGTCTCATGAAATGTCTCGCGGCATCACTAACGACTATGCTATATTTGATCTTGAATGAACACGCTTTATTAATTTTCATTTCTTCCAAAATTGAGATTGAAGTAGTAATTTTTTACTACCTTAGAATAATTTGTTTTCTCAGCGAACTTCCAATTCCCTCCTGTTACAAGCGGTCATCACCTACAGAGGACGTTTTTAACAAGTTGCTTGTTGTCGACATGAAGAAATTAATGCGAATATCCTCACCACTACGCAACACCGACAAAACTAAACAAAGGCACTCAACCATAATTAGTACCAAGAAGTGTCCCTCTCTCTTGATGTAGGTGGTTAGGCATTTCTAGTGTTGGAGTAGTACAGATAACCCAGGTTGACCCGAGCACAGAGTCCTTTCTGAATAATTACGGGTATAGGGCGTCTAGGCAGGGTGAGCCCTGTAACCTGGTGGCTCTCACTCACCAGAACGATAATATCGGCCTTATAATACAAAAGTCCTTCCACCCCCTATCCACCAGACCATCAACGCCGTCACAACCCCGGGTCTCACATTTTCTCCGGTCTCACCATTTTTCTACTTTGCACATATAAAAAACCTTATTCTTTTTTACTTTGGATTCTTCGCCTCTGTTCACGTACCTTATTCATCTCCAAAGTACGTAAGTCCCTGGGTATGCCAGTACTCGCCTCCAGGATCCAAAGGGTTGCAACGTGACCGACCCGTACTGCCCCCCGCCCCT
This sequence comes from Diachasma alloeum, assembly GCF_001412515.2. NCBI lineage: Eukaryota > Metazoa > Arthropoda > Insecta > Hymenoptera > Braconidae > Diachasma > Diachasma alloeum. The sequence goes on from NW_021680345.1 coordinate 1,568,815, forward strand.
TGCTTCTCCTTCCTCTATCCTTCCGACCCGCAGTGTTATACCGGGCGGCACTCGGATCCCCAGTCACGAACCAACACGCACGCCAAGCATAGATCGTACTCTCTTGAACTCCACCAGGACCCATTCTCTATGCTTTTTTTTCATTTCTCTAGAGGTGGAAATAATTTTTCTCTCAGCATTTTCATCATTCAGGATGAGAAATTTGATTAGAGTGATTGAATCACTGGACAACCAGATTAGGTATGATAATGCAGGTGGTTTCGAGTTGAGGATTTTGTGGCGGTATTATGCGGCTCAATAATTAAAAGTGAAAGATGTGCCTATGCAAGTATGAATTAACGTACACGGAACCAATATAAAATTATTTTTAGAAGAAAGCAAGAAATTTTCTTTTTTTCCCTTTTTTTCTATCTCTTATATAAACTTATAATAGTATATTTCGATACGATTGCGGGAAAGTGTTTTTGGGCTCGTGGGAGGTTTGTAGCACGAGCCGAAGGCGAGTGATATAATCCCACGAGTCTAAAAACACTTTTCCCGCGAGTGTCGAACCCTATTTTTCATCACAATGTGTGGGAAGTGGGGTTTTGCGCACGCGGAGCGTACGTAAAATGTCACTTTAGACACAGCGTGATGAAAAATACGATTTCCGTGTCTACTTGATTTGAAGAACATTCCAATCCTCTACACTATCGCAGTCATCTGTCATGAAAATTACAAATAAACCAATCTCAATAACAGTTTTTTTGGCTCTGGTGGGCGCAAAATACACATTTAACTTTGACTTTGCCTTTAATGTGCCGGGGTGAAATATACAGTTCTAACCACTGGAGGTAAAATAAACTAGCCACGTGCTTACCACCCCCGCCTTCGGCATTTTGCACGACTCCTTCATTTTCTTTCTCGATATTTCATTTCTCATCATTTTCATCATCGCCAACAAAAATTTAGAATGGTTAGTAAATCATCACGGCAGAGATACCATAATAGAGGTGATCATTGGTTGAGTGACCTCAATCCGTACAGATTTGTCGCTACCATTAGGAGGTTATTTCTGACTGCAATCCCATTGGTATCAACGATTACCGTCGTTCTGAGAGATTTGTATTAATGGTTACCACATTAATACTAATGGACGTTCATCCATATCGACGAAGATATTTTAGAAAATTGTAATGAGAGTACGTAGAGGTGTCTCTGGCTGTCAGGAGATGGTAAGTTAATTATGATACAATCAGAGAATGGCAGGGATAATGGACCCAATTTTACATGAATGAGCGTGCTCTGATGAATGTTAATGGACAATCTTTCGAGCTATTCAGGGCTTTTCATCGGTTTCCGATGGATAATTTCATAATTGACTCTGTACATCTTTCGGTTTAACATTTCCTTCGATATTTATATTGGTTGGGAACTGATGAGGGGAGAGGATACAATCTCAAGCGGAAATAAGGGCTTGATTTAAGATCGTTGGGTTCTCTTTTTGAATACTTGTCCAAAAATCTCCGAAAAAAGGAGATCGAAGCGTTCCAATTAACGTTGATGTGTCTTCTGTAAGACGTGATTTTGATGATTTCATTATTGACTCTGTGTACATCAGGGATCGCCATCAATATCAAACTTCTGTAGCTAGAAAAGGATCGCGCGCTTTGCGAGCGCATGCTCAAGTTAGTGTTTTATTGAATTCATAAAAGAGTAATAATAAAATGAATGCCAAATAAGGAAATTAAAGTAAAGTTTAATGAACATACATTTCAATCTCATATTTTAATCGCTATCTATTGCAGCTAGAATCATATTATTTCGGATAATAAATAATTGCTTCATCTCATGAGATAGTCAAATTGCTCCATAAGGTATCTAGAACATAGTCTATTAATTAATAAGTGTTGGTGATTATTGGTTATCAGGTGCTGATTATTTTTCTTTTTTTGAAGGTATTCATAGTTACGTTTATAAAAGAAGGCTTGAAATATGTGGAAAAAAATAGAAACGTTATTAAAAAAAACTTTCGAACACAAAAATGGTCGAAATAGGGGAGGGTGGGGCAAAACGGCCCCCCTTCAATTGTCAATAACTTGTGAATGACATTGTGAAAATTCCCAGTTTCAACTTCATTTTGAAGATAATTTTTCATTCTTCAAAACGAGCTCTAACTCATCCCAATCGGATTATTGAATCGGAAAATATTGACGATTGAAGGGGGACCGTTTTGCCCCACCCTCCCCTAGATTGAACATTTATCATTAAAATATCGTTTTTTTTCATCAGCGATTAGTTATCTGTGGAAGAACAATAGATTCCCCTCCGTCTCACGTCCTACATGCCCGCTCCGTCATGAATACCTTAAACCCATTACCTCACATTCATCGATTTTTGAATTTCGCACCACCAGAATAATTTATATTGATGCAGACATTCGCGATAACTTGAGTCGAACTGAATGGAGACACATCCTTATGTGGCAAGAAATATCGCGATTATTATGTTACGATCGATAGCACTGTTAATGAATCTTGTGCACCAAGACCGAAGTCTCATCTGGTTTGAAGTTTCACATTCAGATTATCAAGTTAGTTCTCATTTCCACCTCATCTCAATCGAGTATTTGATCACTGACTTCTTATAGCTTATCTCACTCCCTCACCATTCTGCATAAAATTCGATGCCCTAGATTTGCACATATCTGTCCAGAGAGCATGAATATATCTATTTAAATTTGCGATTTTGAACAGAGAAATCGCCAGATAAATTAACCGAAACACTTTTCATGCGGGTGGTTTGGTTCTATTGATGGCGCATCGCTTTGTTCCCTCCTCAGGATTTTCAGTCGAAAGGTGAAGAGGTCATAGCGTTAATTATGGACATATTCAGTGACACCCCACACAGTCCAGTTATTTTCGTAATCCTCCACTGCTGTGTATCAACGTTAGTTGAGGGGGGCAGGGACTGACAATCACATTATCTCGGAATTTTCCAACCCAGAAGTCTGTGACGTGTGTATAATTGAAAGGTGGAAATTCCTGGGGAAAATTGAGAGCAGCCATTCGATATTAAACTTTACAAATTTTGCTCTATTAAATTCTCTCTAACACGATCATTTTTTGTCCCACATTGAGAGAAAAAATTATTTTTGACAAAGATGGTTTCCTTGATACAAGAGAATATTCTCTTGTCAATGTCTAGAATCGTGAAATCTTCTGGTAAATAATTATGTACTCACAATGAGAGGAAGAAGTCTCAACAGGATGAGATTCTCTTGTCCCGAGGAAATTTTCAAGTGTTAGCATAAGTCTTCGCATGAATTCATATACTTTGCGTTATATCTAGAATTCAATGGATTGTGAGAATTCACACTTTTCCGATCTGATCACTCATCATCTCCAACTAAGGAATTCTTGTTTCGATTGCACGTCGAACACTTTCATTACCAATCAATTGGTAATGATATTGGCTTCGTCAATATGGTTACCAATTCATTTGGGTTCTATACACCAAAGTGTACAGAAAATTGATCTCAAGTGTTGTGCTCTCTGTCCAATATTTTATGTCATCGTATTCCTGATGAAAAAAAATTCTAGACATAACGCAAACTACATGAATTTATGGGAAGGAGATCATTTCTAGTCTTGAGAATGCTTAAAAATTCTCTCGGGACAAGAGAATCTCATCCTGTTGGAAAACTCTTTTCTCAGTCTGAGAACCAAATCATTTATCAGTAAATTTCCTGATTTCAAAAATGACAAAAGAATATTTTCTTGTATCGAGTAAACCTTCTTTGTCAAAAGTAATTTTTCCTCTCAGCACTGTTGAAAAATTTCAGCTGAAAGTTCCGGAAAAAAAATTGAAATTCGATTTAAGAAGGAAACGTCAATGTAATTTCAAGTTTCTCTGAAAATTCAAGTGAAGTCCCATTGTTTTTGCGGCAGGAAACTCAAAATTCTACAATTTACATGAATTTTCAAGTGACATTGAATTTTCAGTGCCAAATTTCCTTCAATTTCCAGGGAATTTAAAATTCTTGGAATTACAGAAATTTGTGAACGAATTGCCTGAAAATTCAGAGAAGTCTGTTTTCAAATTCCAGATTCTTCGGAATTTTCAGGGAATTCTTTCACGAATCTCTTGATTTTTTCTCTTTTCAAATTCCAGATTTCTCTGAATTTTTGTGACTTTTCACTAATTTCCTTGAAATAATTAAATTGAAATTTACAGTTCCCACGGATTTTTCCCTAAAATTATGAATTTTCAATGACAAAATTCCTTGAAATTTAAGTGGAAATGTAACTTGTTAGAATTTTCCCCGACTCTTACCAAAAATTTCAGTGGAAAATTTTTAACAGTGAGTGCACCAATCCTGCATACAGATAATATGGCCCAGCAGTAGTTGTTGAACCAGTCGGATCCATTATCGATCGGAATAACCCTTTACACCACCTCTTAAACTACAGCAAGATGTCTTTACACCGAAACCACCTGTCCTCGCTTCCCTGTACTATATTAAACCCCGGACAGGCAAGAGAAACTCACATTGCAATGGTACATACCTTCGCTTATGCAATATGCATTAACGCACATTGTAGAACGTAGCACACGAACGCGCGAGGCGTTGTAAACACGGGGTTGTAGACATCGGGAGTGTCATAGCACACCCTAGACTACAGTATACATACGTATGTAATGCGTTAAACTGTTCCCCATGGAAATGCGTTGAGGGTGACACTATACGTACTCCTGATGTTTTATCTTCTGTTAGAGGGACTGACTGCTACTTGACTCGAAAAATTTTGTCGGTTTCAGATCTTAATATATTAACGATGTTTATCCAAAATCGCAGGTATTTAAAAAAATAATTTTTTTAAACTGAACTGAGAGATGAAGATATTCCCTTTAGTGATGCCGTCGAGACTAGACGAGAATTATTTTGGAAAGATCATCACGGTCTAAAAAACCATCGTTTAGGAATCATCGTAATCTCGAAAGACATTGGATCGGTGCAGTTCGTCACGAACTTGGAAGAATCCATCACGTCTGAGTTTCAGTATTTTCTGTTTTTTAAATGTTTGCCTCGATATCCGAAATCTCGAGATCCAGGCAAGATAAATCCTCCCGGAATTATGACGAGATGCTCTGATCCAATCTGAAATCTGAAACGTTCAGCGAATTTTCAGGTTCATCACCGAACAAAGTACGAAATAGTCACATAATTTTTCCCGAAGCAGTAAAATCTTGCAGGAACTTCCCGACTTATTATGCCTCCAAAATCAAAAATTCTTGAACGTTCAACAATTTTTATAAAGCTGGTGAATTATTTCTACTTTCTTTCTTTTTTCGTTCCGTAAAATTTCTAAATCGTTGGGGAAAAATTACGAAACGACTTGTTGTCCCCACAGCGGTGAGTCATCAGACGGGTGGTTAATTTTCGCGGAACAAATCGTAGAATTTACGTGGCGATTCGTACAATTTCAGTTCTGACTCACACTTTAAAGTGAATTTTACTTCGCTCGCGGATTACGTTTCGAAACGTAATTTTTACGTTTTTTCTCTGGTAATTTTTACGGAATTTTTCTCTGTGTATAATCGTCTTCCTCACCTGAGTTAGCACACTGAGAAAAAATAGTACAGGCCGAAAAAAATATTTNAGTCACATAATTTTTCCCGAAGCAGTAAAATCTTGCAGGAACTTCCCGACTTATTATGCCTCCAAAATCAAAAATTCTTGAACGTTCAACAATTTTTATAAAGCTGGTGAATTATTTCTACTTTCTTTCTTTTTTCGTTCCGTAAAATTTCTAAATCGTTGGGGAAAAATTACGAAACGACTTGTTGTCCCCACAGCGGTGAGTCATCAGACGGGTGGTTAATTTTCGCGGAACAAATCGTAGAATTTACGTGGCGATTCGTACAATTTCAGTTCTGACTCACACTTTAAAGTGAATTTTACTTCGCTCGCGGATTACGTTTCGAAACGTAATTTTTACGTTTTTTCTCTGGTAATTTTTACGGAATTTTTCTCTGTGTATAATCGTCTTCCTCACCTGAGTTAGCACACTGAGAAAAAATAGTACAGGCCGAAAAAAATATTTAAATGAATTTTTTTTGTCATAACAAAATGACTTGATTAATTTGATCATCAAGCGTGAAATTGCCAATTTCTCACTGTCAATTATGAAATTCCGGAAAATATCTCTAAACCTCCTAGTAATATACCGGACACAAAGAAAAGTTTATCCATTTCATTTGAATAATAGCTCCCTTCTGTCGCCAAAAAATTTAATTAAGAAAAGTGAAAGAACGTTTCTTTGTTTCTAGTTCCATGTGAATGATTATTGTCAATGAAGGATTGATGAAAGTACACAGATGTCTGTCTGTGTGTAACGAGGGCTCGTTTGGAGTTAACCATACCTCCTTCATAATGAGAGTGTATACCGGAGGAGGGAAGATGAGACCGTGTCTGGTACCATTACTTGCGCTACTGCATCTGAGTTTTCTATATATGGGAGCACATATGTAACCCTCTCCTGTAGCAACATTCGACCGGCGTCCGTTAGCCCCGGAGGGATCTTTCAGAAATCGCTGTTATAAACTTTGGGCTAATTCGCTGCAAGCGTTCTCTTTTTTAACATCGGGTTGAAAATCAGAACTAAATATACCACGACCCAAATTATTTGTAATGAATCTACGCAGAAAGGATAGAGTTTTTCGTTTTCACTAAAAAACTTGCTTGCATTAAGGAGGTTTAGCTAAAACCCACATTATTCACCATACTTTTGATACTGCCTCATATACAAGGTTCATAAATTTTGAGCCACACGTTAGTAATAATCTCAATCCTTCCATCGGGGCATCCCAGTGAGAAATTAATTTCTGAAAATCTCTTCTTGTAACATTACGGTTAGGGAAGAAACGTGACCGTGTGAACTTTGATCGAGATGTTGCATGGGTTAGACACTCAAGATATTGAAAGAAACCGCAAGCCGTTTAGTTTAGACTATGGAGAATGTATGTATTTTAACGTCGGGTTGAAAATCAGAACTAAATATACCACGACCCAAATTATTTGTAATGAATCTACGCATAAAGGATAGAGTTTTTCGTTTTCACTAAAAAACTTGCTTGCATTAAGGATGTTTAGCTAAAACCCACATTATTCACCATACTTTTGATACTGCCTCATATACAAGGTTCATAAATATTTGAGCCACACGTTAGTAATAATCTCAATCCTTCCATCGGGGCATCCCAGTGAGAAATTAATTTCTGAAAATCACTTTTTGTAACATTACGGTTAGGGAAGAAACGTGACCGTGTGAACTTTGATCGAGATGTTGCATGGGTTAGACACTCAAGATATTGAAAAAAACCACAAGCCGTTTAGTTTAGACTATGGAGAATGTATCGCCGGCAAGAACAAGTAGGGGACCGGGCCATATAGGCGTGATATCTTCGATTGATTTTCGAATTCCTCTAATAAAAATTTGACCACCATTACATTCAAGAAATTCAAGAAAATGGAGAGAATTCCATTGAATGCTCAATGAAATTTGAAATTTTATGATTTCGTTCTCACTAAATCGAATTTTATATCCCTGAACATGACTATTCAACTGTCTAACGACTTGAAATTTCTTCCTAATAGTGAGCAACAAATTCATTAAAATTCTCCAACGGAAAATCGATCTACAACGAAATCGGATAAATAAGCATGCTTTTGCTCTCATTTTTCCATTTTATCATTCAGTCCACAAATCCCAACTTGATCATTGAAGTGTAATAGGTGAAAATTCAGTACCAACGCCAAGTATTTTTTTCCATGTGATCGAATGTGCAAATTCTCTGATCCTGGATGTATATCAAATGGACTGTGTTACCGAACGATTCGCACGGAATGCGTGTACATCCGCGTTATGCCCTGTAGCTCTGATTATTCATTTCAATCCACATCCCCTCGCTTTTTACGTTTTGCTATTTACACTTTTTACCTTCCGCGATAAATATTTCGCTTGTAAAACAATCACAGCGAGAGTGGGAAAATTATTCATCCGAGCATAGGGGTGTTATCGTTTTTTTGAAAATATTTTCTCGTGCAGAAATGTGAATGTAATCAGTGGATTAATTTCGTGGATTCTCCAATATCGAGGGAATTTATTGTCATTACATTTTTTCTTCGTTAGTCGGGATTTTCAATGAGAAACCGTAATTTATTGTGATTAAAATAATGTTTTTGTGACTATAAAAATATTCTTTTAAGGGATGTTGAGAATTGCAATATTTCGGAGAAACATCTGTTTAGTAATTTTTAATTCCGATGTTTAATTTTCTTCATTCTAAAATTTAGATCTCGTACCAGAGATCTCAAACAAGCTGTAAATGTTTCTATTCCGCCGAAAGGGATGAAATTTCATTTTTTTTCCAACAGTGCATGTGGTTACATACCGGTCTGTTGAAAATTCCACAAAATTAAAGAATTTGGTGTATTAAATTTTCAAAACAGGAAACCCCCACGGTTTTAGGATTTTTTAATACTGTATTTTTTCTTCAATTTGTCTCATATTTACAATTTATTAATCTTTTTACATGCCCAATATTTGAATTTTCAGTGGAATCTTCAATTTCATGATTTTTTCCCCTAAATCGCATTCAGTGTCACTATCCTAAAAATTCAACAATATATTTACCGGAATTTTCTGGTTTTCGATTCATTTTCATGGCAAAACGGAACTGAAATTGACAGTTCTTGTTCATTTTTCCACGAAATTCTGAATCTTCAATGACGAAATTCCTTGAAATTTCAGTGATAATTAAATTCGATAAAAATTTCCAAGAAGTGGACGGGAAATTTCGGACAAAAATTTTCAACAGTGTAGAATCAGATACTGAGTCATTCACTTGCCGCATTAACCACCTCACTATCTTCATTTTACGGAACCAGTCCACCAATCCGACTCCGTCAACTCATTAGATATCGCTCCCCCGATTCCGGCTTTTCGCAGATCTCGACCACCGTCATAAACCCTGAATATTATACATTCTAATTTCCAGATAATTGACTGATTGACAACAGCATTACCGCTCCCACAAGGGAGTACCTCCAACTTCCCACAGCATCCCTCCAGGAAACAGTTAAAAATAATTAAGCATTATTCAATCTCAACGATTTACCATTCCTCCAGACACACAGTAGTGAGTTGGATTTATTATCGTAACCACTGTCGGAGGCAAGTTCACCTTCGCTCTCAAATAAACACTCAGGACAGGCATCGATACCGATGGATAGTAAAATGTGCGCGGCAGTATGCACGTTGAAAACGACGCGGGGGTCATTATAACGAAGTAACGTCCCTCTCTCTTATTCGCATGTCCCTCGTTTTAGACGAAAGGGACAGCGGAGGCTATCGTAATGGGTAGTCCGGGGGATAGGTAGGAACGACGAGGTGCCACACACCGGGCACCTTTAACCAACAGCTGGAGACGAGTGTGTGCGACCAAGGGCATGAGAGATGAAGCTGGGCCTTTATTCCAACTGTCTACACAGTAAAGGTTTTAGTTTTGCAGACGTATAATCCCTGCGGGGATGGTAAGGCACGTACGGAACCACGATAGGGAAGACGAGTGCGACGAGGATGGGGCTTTGCGAAATGGTGTTGAGAACGGGGCGGGGGTGAAGGGAGGAAAGGCTGAGAGACAAGAGAACGTGCGAGAGTATATATCCGTATGGAAAGGAGCCACCGTATCTCACTGGTCAGAGCCACTTAATTGACACGCGGCGCGTCCCTAACACGTTGCGACCCCCCAACTGGGACTTATACCCGCCACTTCGACATCAATTCGATCTCCATCTGTCCCCCTCCCCCCCCCTCCCTCCCTCTTTCTTCTACTTGTCGTCGTGCGGATAGACCAATCACTGGAGAAAATAGGTATCAACAGTGATTGCGTGGTTTTGGTGTTGATCATTTCCAAATCATAATCAAATTAACTCGGAGGTAATTGGTCGATTGATTGATTTTATTCGTCAGGAGCAGGAGCGCAAAATGACCGTCATGTGACGTCAATTGTTCTGGTGTCATCACTTCGGTCATACTTTCGCCTGCTATTTTAAACCAAATAGGTAGATGTAACCTGATATCATGGATTTTTTTATCATAACATTTTGTCACATTTGGTGATGATTCACAGTTTCAATTATTCAGTTCAATACGCTGAATGTATGGATTTGACAATCGACTGAATGCCTTATCATCATGAATCTATGAGGCTATCTCCGAATCTCAAGTTATATTATCATTAGTTAGATGTAATGTGATGGTCCGATAGTAAATTGGTCATAAGTTTTTCATATTTCAGGTTACATCTACCTATTTGGTTCGAAATAGCAGGAGAAAGTATGACAGAAATTATGACATCAGAGTAATTGACGTCACATGACGGTTTATCAGGCCTAACGACATGAAGTAAATTTCACATATTTCGCAGAAAGTTCCATATCAACTCCGCTAGAAAACCATCAATAAATAGATTTATCCCTCAATTAAAAGTCCAACAATTTTCAAATAATTGCTTGACAACCAATATCATCGGACTGGAATTCAATCTTGCGCAGTCCTCTTGGCAATGATGTCCATAAAAACACGCTTCATGCACCACGATTCGAACAATCCTACCGTTATTCGATCCTGTAATGGAAATAGCCAAAAACCCTCGTCCACATCCCAAAACTCTCCCATCGAAAACAAAAAAAAAATTGATACAAACCGCAGAAATAACTGAAACCAATTTCCACCTCGTCATGTCAACAATCTCCAACAGATGATCCGAATTCCCTCCAACATTAAACATTCCATCGATCTAACCCATCGATCACAACTATTTATCCTCGAAAACCCCCGGGTGCAATTTATTCTCCTCAAACAGAAAGTGCAATATAACCTGCACTTGAAGATCGTGCCAAGATGATGTGCAGGGGGAAGAGGGGGGGAATAAATAAAGATAAATAAAGAAGGAGAAAAGCGTCTCTTCAGTAGTGCTCTGCTTTTCTCGTCTGTTCCCCGCCCCTATTCCCACCCCTCCTGCCACCGAGAAGTTCCCTATGAACGTACACAATTTTCCCCCATGGATGAGAGACGAATAAAAAAGAAAAGTCAAAACCAAAGGGGGGGAAAAAATAAAGTTGAAAGATAAAAGCAAACAATAAAAAGTCGAAGCGCAGGTAAACAGGCAGGCCGGTGTTGCAGGCGGACACGACGCCGGATGAAACAGGATGGACCAGGAGCGGGAGAGAGGGGCGCAAGAGGGGGGGGGAGGCAGAGTAGGAGGATAGTTTGCTCTGGATTCCAGACGTGACCCCCGTGCTGACCCGGCGAGAACATCTCCTCTCCGTACCCTTTATATACACCTATCTCACTCTTATCCACGGGTTTATCATCCGTCCACTATAGTATACCTCCGCAATTATATCCCCCGCGTGGACTCTTCACGTAAGTACAACACAGGTATGGACCAGGCTGGCCTTAGGTGGTATTACAGTAACGCGGATATGTCCAGAGTCGAATCATGCTCCAGGGACTTCCACTATTCTCCTCCCCTCAATGCCCATTTCCAACTCTGTGCATCCACGACGCGTTTATTGCCATACGTGATTGGCGAGGGGACGGGGTACGCATGAGTGCGAGGGGTGGGTAATTCATTTGATTAATTTAATTTGTAGTATTGTTCATTAAGAAAATCACATTTTCGTCGATTTTGTGGAAAAATTTCAACAATATTCGTGGGGGATGTGGAAAAAGGTCGTGTGGACCTCATCCAGGAAACGTCGAATCTGGACGATTTGAGCTCTCTAGAATCATTCTGATCCTATTTTCGATTACACTTTTCACTCCAGTATATACGACCTTCCTTCACCATCGTCTCCCTGATAGTGAAAGCATGGAACAGAAATTTCTTCCCTCCCAACTCCCCCTAAATGCTTTACGCGATGTATGTACATCCCCTAATAATTATTGCATGTGTTTCGTTCAAACTTTTTCGATTTTATTAGCAACTCAAAGCGTAATAAATTTTTAACATCAAATAAATATTTACTTAGTTCAAAGAAGAAAATTATTTGATTCAAATAAAGAAACTTTCTTAATATAAGAAGACTGTTTATTTGCAATAAATAAAGAATTTATTTGAATTAAATAAAGATTTATTAATGGTAAAAAAAACATTTATTTGATTCAAATAAACTTTATTTGAAACAAATAAATCATTTTTCCGGGTGCAATTTTTGTTTAAATGAAAAGAAAAACACCGTCTAGTTCAATTTTTTATGAACTTTCTTCTTCTTATACAATTAATTCTTTCTCCTCAAACACCGTCTCAAATTATTAAATACTCCGATGTCAAAAAACTAATTGGATTTCTTCATGAATAATTGAAACAATTCTTCATAGACTTCAGCATGCCATTAGCCCAAGTGTCTCACACACAACAATACCCGATCATAAAGGGCGCGTCACTGTACGCATATACACCGTCCAGCCATTATTCGTCCATTGGAAATGCCACGCGTTTCGAATTGAAACCATTGATATGCGTTGGTTGCAACATTGCAATGTTACATACACCCCATATTCCATTGGGTAACATGCACTCGATACAGACACATGAATTGAGAGATCGTACGTTAGTATCGCATGTCTCTATGCCCATCGATCCTCACCCAGTGTTACCTTTGTAATGCGTTACCAAACTGTCTTCTCGTGGATATCTCCAAAGCCATGATGTAAACCCACACATCAGCCAGCGAATTATTTCACTCGTAGAGGAAGGAAAGTCAATTGAACGCAACCACTGGTGAGTTTATGTTATCCTGAAATGCGCAAGTAACATCGTTTGATCGATGAATTTCAAATGGTTTTGTGAAACCGATTGACTAAGCGAGAGATTCGGCCCACGCGCTTCGATAAATGTGTATCCGATGAACCGAGGATTACATGGAAGTGAATATTGAAAGTCTGAGGGAGGGATGGAGAGGCATTTTGTGTTTCCGAACTGTGCACTTGGTGTAATTTGATGATCTATATGGATTTGTCAGGTGCATATCTCTTACAAAGCGAAATTTATCGGCTGAAATCAATTACATTTGCCACTGTGTGAGAACATCTACTTTTATTTGTGGAAATGTTTTTTATGTTAAAAAACATACGTCAGAAACATGAGAATGTTTCATAAACTCGTGGTGACGTGGTAGCACTGTGCGGCGTATGAACATCCACTTTTTTGCAATCATTTTTATTGGGCGTTCGCTTCCGAATGGAATATTTTACAGTTGTAATACCATCACGATTGCTTGAGTGGTTAAGAAATTTTTACTATCATTGTGATTGTTTTTCTTCAATGCCTCGATACCTTGAGAAGATCTTGAAATTGACGTTCCCTAATAAAACAAGTATTTTATTTTTTTTCAGGAGGGTTGCTCAGAATTCCGAATAAAAGTCACCTATCTCAGTTTCCCGGGGAAAACTGAGATAGGTGAGTTTGAATAGTGTGCGGAGGGAATAAAATAGTAAAAATTACCACGACGCGATTCCCAATTACGCGACGGGCTATTCAGAACTCTCAAAAGTATGTGGAAAAAGTGAAAACTGAAAGAGTTTTTTTTCCGATTTTCAAAGGGTCAGATTTTCCGTTTTTCCCGGGGGAAAGTGGGCTTTCGCCGAAATCGAATTTTTTAGCCGAGTGAACGTTGATTTCATCTATTTAAGCGACGGACTATTCAAAACTCTCAAAAGTATGTGGAAAAAGTGAAAACTGAAAAATTTTTTTTTTTCAGTTTTTCAAAAGGTCAAATTTTCCGTTTCTCCCGGGGGAGTCGACTTTCGCCAAAATCGAATTTTTTAGCCGAGTAAAGGTTGATTCTATCTATTTAAGCGACGGGCTATTCAGAACTCTCAAAAGTATGTGGAAAAAGTGAAAACTAAATATTTCAAACGACGGAACTATAAAGTTTGTATTAAGTAGACAACACAAAAGTTCTTATAAGGGATTTCCAATTATCCAAATAATCGTCAATCTTTCTACCTCAATCACTGATTAATCAATAATTCGAAATTTGACTATTTAAATTGATTATTACGTCAATAATTAATATGGTTATCCATGGAAACTTGATCAGAATATTTCAATTTAAATTAACTTCTGTTTATAATTCATCTCAGATTTCAATCTTCAAAATTTGAGTTACATTTATACCTCTTTACTGAACTTACATCACCTCACAACCACAAAATTCGCAACCCAACCGAATTTATACATTTTCACATAAATGAATGAACCAAACATAAACAAGAGCAGCAGGAAAATTTAGTGGTGATGTGAGGCCATTCAGTTACTTAGAAAAGTAAATAATTGAATGCAAGTACATCCGTAAATATCCACTACCAATGAATCTTTCACCAATGAGTTTAATGTATGGTCTCTCTGGATCTTCCAGACGCTCTCGTTTTACATGGTTTGGTACACGATGTGCTCACAATAATGTAATCACGCTGTACGCTCTCGGATCCGTCCATGCGAGTAGTTTTTCGCTCGTTACACCACGCAGCTCATAGTACATTTAACCTGGCCAACCGATCCACGCATTGTCCGTAGGTAACTCCATCTTTCTCCGTCTCTTCTCGAATCTCCCACGTCTATTTACCTCCCCCCCCCCCCCCCCCCCCCCCCCCCCCCCCCCCCCCCCCCCCCCCCCCCCCCCCCCCCCCCCCCCCCCCCCCCCCCCCCCCCCCCCCCCCCCCCCCCCCCCCCCCCCCCCCCNATAAACATCTTTCGTACTATTTTAGGTACTGACCAGTGCGGAGGGAATTTAAAACCCCAGACCCTTTGCATTTCGATATCACCGGTGGTTTGCAATGAACGGTAAGGCTTTAATTGACTGTAATTTGCGTGGCGGAACGCGATTCAGGAGACTGTAAACAACGAGTTGTGCTGCTGGTGGAGTACAGAAAACAGCAGTCGAGCTCGATGGGTTGAGCGAGGAGGGGGGGAGCAATGACCGCCCTTCTTTCCTTCTTTCCATAGCAAATCGCTGGAATCAGGAGGGAAAAGTTGGGATGATGACCTTAACCCTGGAATTGCTTTAATTCCTAACCTCCGAGTTGGACGACTTCAATTGCATTCTGAGTAAATCGTGGGGCAAAGACGCAGTGGGAAATGTGTGATGGAAGAAATGGGGGAGTGGTATACATTAATAACGGAGGGTGAGCATAACTACTCCATCCAACTATTGCAGTCATTGTGTTCAAAATAAATACAAGTGTTCAGAGGCTGAAATCATTTCAGTATTTCGTGGAAAATTCAGGATATTTAATTGGTGGTTAATTTAATCATTTATAATTCATGAGTATTATTGGCGATTGACTTCTCCAAAATTTAACTTTATTTAAAATTTATGATTCTGCCGATGTCTACCAGTGATATTTCAGAGAATTTCGTCATTGAAGAATCTAAATTTGAAGAAAAACATGATAAATACTGTAAATCTTAGTTCATTTATGCAGTGAGAATTAGTAGAAATTGGAATAATTTGCCAAATTTAGGTTAAATTTACTACTTAGTTCTACTTTAAACTATTTTATGACTTTTTCCATCACATAAATTTCAATGTCATTATCCTGACAATTGCGGTTTCCTTGTCCATAGAATTCCAAAAAAATTTCATCAGTGGACGGTAATTTCCGGGAGACCCATACAATATTATAATGAATTAGGGGGCTGTGCCTCCTGCTCGCTCCACTCGCCAAACCCTATATGACCCACATGTGATCCCCATGTAACCCCCATATGATACTCATATGATCCACATATGAGCCCCATGATCGTTATTTTGACCGTTGGGAACCTTAATTTTGGATTCTTAATTTCGAGTACCAAATTTTCATCACCAGAAGTCAATTTGGATTTTTATAATATAGAGAGATAATGTTAGAATTTATTTCGAAGAGAAAAAATTATGAAATTTCAAAATTCATGAACAATTCACTGGAATTTCTCATTTTTTAGCAGCAGAAAATGATAAGTCCCTAATTGACATGAATTTCAATGAAGACATCAATATTTAGTACCAAAACACGCCGAATTTACAATTAATTGAACATTCAAGTGTATGTTTACCTGAATTTTCCTAATTTCTATGAATTTCCATAGCATAGTTAAACTAAAGTTCACAGTTTTCATTGATTTTTTCATCAAAATGTGAGTTTTCACTTGGGAAATTCTTTGAAATGTCCGTGGAACTGCTACTTGATGAAAATTCCCAAGAAGCCTACCAGAAATTTCAGCCAAAAATATTAAATAGTGATATGTGCCCCTGTCCTCCTCCAATTAAGTATCGATTCCTCCCTGGTGAAATATTTCAATAACTTCAGTTATTTGATGTTCCTTGACACAAATAAATTCTTCAAGATCCTTTGTGCCAGAGGAACGTCCAGGAAAAAGTCAGCAAAACAATTTTATGATTTCCCCCATAAAATATTGAATTTGAATTGTGAGGGTCAAAGACAAGGCCTTGGGTAACGGCACTGTCGGTCATAAAATCGTTTTTATTAGAAAACGGGTGGAATGTGGGCGGTTGAGGGGCGGTGTTGGGGGACATAAAGGGAACTGAAACGATCGGGCAGGTACCGCCGTCTGGCCACCGTCTGCAGCGTCGACGAAACTCACCTCTCTCGTAAACTCTAATGCATTTTGTTGTTGTTGGTGTATATTGCAAAAGTGGAGAGAAACAGGGGTTGTTTCGAGGGTGGGTGAAACGCGAATTTACGCAGCGCTCGTAAAACCTGGTATGGATTGACACGTAGACTAGTCGTAAATGTTGGGTACCACCCCCCCCCCCCCGGCTCGTCTACGTGCCAGTGACTCGTCTAGCTAACAATGCAAAGTGCTGTATTACCGACCGAGCCCTTACAAACAAGCCAGACGTGTCTCGCTGATGCTTTCAACGGATAGTGGGATTTTCTCACACCTTGCAAAACCAATCCATCTCACTTTCGATCTGAGTTGACGTGCTGCTTTCAGTTACCTGTCGATTTATTGTGCACACCGACGCTGTGAATAATTAGAAGTTGTCGGAACTCATAAACATGGTATCGGTTTATTCAAAGGGGGCTCAAAAGTTTGGAGGCCGTTTAAACGTCAATGCTACATCGTTAGTAATTTATTAAGAACTGAGTAACAGGTACATGCGAATTTTTAGTGTTATGACTTCAAACACAATTCAGGATCGATTCACCTACAAGTTTCTTAATCATTTAGACAATTCAGTAAAATTGGGGCTTTCGGGGTGAGGGGACGCACTACTGAGTTTTGAGTCTTTTGCTTTGTTTGGTACAGTATTTTGAACATTATGTAAGAATTTTGACTCGATCCGACTATCGGTAATCATATTCAGGAAAAAATACACTGAGAAAAATTCAGTAGCGAAGCGGTAAACCGGGTTAAGTCGTTTTTTACTATTGGCTAGTTTTGGACGAATATCTCGGAATCTAAAAGAGATAGAAAGATTTTTGTCACGACCTTTTTTGTAGAGCTAATAGAGCGTTATAAAAAAAGTCATGAGAAAAATTTTGCTATCTCTCTTAGATTCCGAGATATTCAGCAAAAACTGGCTAATAGTCAAAATCGACTTAACTCGGTTTACCGCTTCACTACTGAATTTCAATGGTAATTTCAACTACAAGGGAATTGTCAAAGAAATTATATTTACAGTAACAATAAACTATGTAGATTAAACTAGGATTCATCAGTCGATTTACTATGTCAAATAGTGTCATCAACATTATGATGTAATTTTCACGTTAATATAATAGTTGAATCTACAATGTTCATTGTTAGCGTAACTATTATTTTTTTGACCATTCCCTTGTAGTTGAAATTACCATTGAAATTTCTCTCAGTGTATCCTCGAAGGGTATATAATATGTCGGAATCAGGAATATCTGTATTTCGGAATCCGGGATCTTATGTTGGAATCCGCAATATTATATTGCAAAATGCGGAATAATATTTCGGAATTGGAGATTTTTATTCTCGATTCCGTAATAATATTTTATCCTCAATCCCGGAATGATATTCTGGGATCTGGTAATTCAGTGTCACTATCGTGAAAATTAGTAGTCAATTGTCATAAATAACATAAAAAATGCAACTTAAATTTTAACGATTACAAAGCTTCCATTCGGTAGCAAAAATAGCCAAAGTACTTGGATATCCTTAATATTCAAAATTCAATTGGGATCACAACTTACAGAAAAAGATTCAATTGCCTCCGAAAATATTCATGAGTACTTGGGAGGTTGATCTATTTCATTCAACATCAAATTTTCTCCAGAATAAAAAAGGAAATCGTAGATTTCATTCTAATTAGCGTAGTTAAACTATCCTAAGTAGCTTATATCACTCTTAAACGAATGAAAATTCACGATAGAGATGAATATTAAATTGTAGGGGTTAGAGATATTCCATTCATCCACTCCTGGGGTCGGGCGATTGCATTACCCTTAACTCTTTAATCCAATATCAACACGCGGCGCGCCAAGCTCGTTTCATCGTATAGAAAAAAATATCTATACACCGGATGGAAATTAAATAGAAAAGTGATACAGAGCCCTGGGTTATATGCGCCAAAAACTTTTTTCCATTACTCCATCTTTTTTTTAATCGTTTCAATCTTTTTTCCGATGATGTAATTCAATTTTTTTCAACGTTGTTTCACATCGATCTTGGATCAGTGGGTCTTGCGGTGATATAACGAATCAGTTGCTGGAACGAGAGCATTCACATCTATGCAGGAACAAGCGAGAACGCGTTGGCTCGATTATTCCTGGCGTGAAATATTCCATCTCCTGCGAAAATCGTTTGGGCGGATAACGCGCTGCACCAAAAGAGGGGGATAGGGGAAGCGAGGGCTTCGGGAATGCGAGCTTTCCGGAATCGCGCACTCGAATGGACAGATACGCGTGTGGCGAAACCATCATCGTCAGCCTAACGGCGAATCGAATCGGTTGATATCTGATGCACGACATTGTAGGTCCACTGGTTTTCTCTTTTTCCGATTTCTTTATTTACCTTTCGTTTTTCTTTGTCGTGAAATTCGCAGGATCAACTCTAAATTTCAAACGCTTTTCGGTGCTCAGTAATCCTATACTTGCTGTTTTGTTGTCGGCAATAGATCAACAAGTCCTTGATTCACTTTTTTCGACATTTAGCGGTCATTATGATGTTGTTTGTGAATTAACATTATTATAATGTCAAGAAATGAACTTCTGACACGTTTTTCAGGTGTATAGTGGTGTATGATTAAGACTGGAGTGAAATTCCAGCAGAATCTTCTCAGCGGTTTCAGAGTTATACCAACATGAATTTTTGAAATTTGGAACTTCACAAAGATTTTTCAATATTGGTCAATTTTGTTCATTAGGGGAGGGTAGGGAAATCAGACCGCGGGGCAAAACGGACCACTGACAGAAAATTGATAATTTTTGTTTGTGCTTTCGAATGGAAGCAAAAACACAAATTCAAAGTCATTTGTGGTTTGAGGTGATTAGCAGATTTGGTCAAATTGCGGTTCAACGACACTTCTTGTCTACAAAACCCCTGTGATGGTTACGATCCAAGAAACTCACTTTTAATTCAACACATTCAGTGCTCCTGATTTGAAGGAAAGAAAAAAAAACAAAAATTATCAATTTTCTGTCAGTGGTCCCTTTGCCCTACCCTCCCCTATAATTTTTTTCATCAAGAAAATCAACCAAAAAAACATACAAAATTTGAGCCGGGGAAAGTTGATGGGAAATATCTCAATAGAATAAATTGCATAGAAAAATCTTCATTCTTCATTCTTCTAATGAATGAAGGAAAGATAATTGGATACCCACTCTAACCCACCCACAATGGGAGTGAGCGAAACGAGCGACCAACAACCCAGTCGAATTTTTCAATTTACCACGATTTTCTAGATCATTTTTATCCAACTGTTCATTCCACATAAAACAAAATAATTGTTACCATGCCTCCAACAACACCAACTGTGACACAGCCTCATCAAGTTAGCGAACAAGCCAATTATTTTTAAACTAAGAAACACTATTTCCAAGTTTAGAAAGCATTCTTAATTTGACTTTTTTCAGTGCCGTGTATCGAAGAGTTATGACTCGTCGGTGTATTTTATATATAGACCTACAGTTTTTTACGAGGTCCGTGGAGGTAAGAAAAAATACATCCACCACCACTAAAACGACTTCAATTTGCCTACCAGTGGGCTTAGTTGCCGGGGCTATTTTTCGCTGGATTTGATTTGAAAAGTTTTCTGTACAATGTGGATACATTTTTAGTAGTCACATCGAGTTCATTACGTAATTGTAAAGTAATGGCTCAATTCTCGAAATCAATATTTAAATATATTGTACTATACTATAAAATCAATTCTCAAAGTCAGCAGTCAACCGTCAAAGCAGAGGTGCCAAATGACGTCGCGTTTTAAAATCCGTTACGTCATATGAGTAAAAGCCCGAGGGCTGAAACCATGTAAAATAACCGTAAGTTAACAATGTACACTCTGCTGCCTTGTTGTATCATTGACGTTAATAACAATCTTTAAAACTTGAAGTCAATTTCCAGAAGCTAGTGTGCAATTTTCGAAAAAAATTGATAACAAAAGAGTATCGTGACCTCGAATACTGCACTGTGATTGGCTAAAATCCAATCCCGGAAAATTCTCAGTAAAATCTGAAATTTCATGATTTTCTCCTGAAAATTGCAAGTCGAAGATCCATGAAATTTAATTTTTTTATCAACCGTGTACCACTCGTTATATGTAATGTAATGGTTAGATAGGGAATTGGTTCTAATCTTGTCATATAACAAGAATTCGTCATATTACCGTCTATCTCTTGGCGAAATTAAAAAAAAAAATTAATCAAATTTAATGGGGCTCGAGTAGAAATTCAGTTGAAATAAATCAAATTTTAAAGTTATTTCGGTACGATCCGCGATTACTGTATGTTCACATTGTAATTTTTAATTTTATATTCTCTCCGTGTATATAAACCTGTCTTCAGTGCTTTAATCGATGAATATGGAAATTTCCTCAAACGTTTCTGTTCATTCAATTTAATTTCGCAAAAACTGATTCGTGCGAGTAGATTTCCATGCTGTACATTCCTACGATTACCCTCAGAAATGATTTAATCATCGATACCAGAAGTCCACGTATTCTTTCCATGAAAAACGTTGTCACATGTTTTAATTAAGTTTTCCCTCTGAAGTATTGTGCCCACACAAAGGTGAGGTAGAAATGCCAAAGACAAAGGTAGAAGAGTTTATAGCGTACGTCACCCGGCTTTTGAACAATTAATAACCACGTGTACTATTTATTTACCGAACAGAGAGACACTAGTAGTTTTATTGGTGACACAACATTTCACCCGCAAAAAGAGACAGTTTATCGACAATTATAAAAAATGGTTTTTTACCACCCAACACTGAGTTGCACGAACGAGCGCACTTCCGTAATGCGGTAGTGTACGCGAAACGGTAGCGGTTCACCGAACCCCCAACAGGTATATAAACGACAAAGTTTAGAATAATAATCATAACATGTTGGCACGAGTAGGAGCAACAAGCGTGCACAGCCAGTATAGTATCTCCACTTCGCTTCTTCCATCTACCTTTTTTCTGTCCAATTTGTGGTTTTTAATTTTTCCACGGAGAGAATATACTGAGATGATAAAAGTATTTTGGTGGAATATTATTTTTTTTATAATTGGATAGAAGTTGTTTACATGAAAACGAAGAAGCTCATCAGTCGAGCAGAAACTACACTGTTAAAAATTTTGGTCTCAATTTTCCGTGCTAAATCCTGACAATTTTTATGGTGTTTAATTTCCACTGAAATTTAAGGCAATATTTTCATTGAAAAATCAAATATTCCATTGATTTTCTGTTCGAATGATCTGGAAATCAATAAAATACTTGAATTTTCAGTTGAATTATCCCGCAAAAATTCTGAAAAATTAGGTAAATTCCGGGAAAAATTGAAAATTTGTGTCATTTTGTTTCTAAATATTTATGTTCCATTGAAAATTCAATGGAGTTGTGAAATTTCCATCTCACTCCCACTGAAAACTCATGAATTTCTTTGAATATGAAATATGGTTATGAAATTTCTACTTAAAACTAGAAATTTCATAACCATTTTTCCCCTAAATCCGATTCAATGTCACTCTCATGAGAATTACGATCATATTTTCCATGAAATGTCAAAAAATTTCTAACAGTGTATTGAGATATGACCATTCAGATGGAGAACTTTAAGTACTTTATTTACTAGATCTTTATCCTTTAATAAAAAATCGAGTGTAACGTATTTTGAAGCCAATCTATTCGGCGTATTGTGCCATTATATTTTTCATAAATGATGATAGTATACATTAAAGATATTACGATAATACTTTATTATATTCTATTCTATACTATATTATATTATAATACATTATGCATATTATTATTATCAGTTTATTATTTCATTTTTTTTTGTTACGCACATTATATTTTCTAATACATATAGTACTCTATTATATATTGTATATTATACATAGTATACACAATATAGTATAGCATTATCGTAATATCTTTAATGTATGCTATCATCATTTATAAAAAATCTAATGACACAATACGTCGGATAAATTGGCTCCAAAAAAAGTCACAATGGATGATGTAATATACATAAAAAAATAGAATACATCCCTGAATCTTTTCCTTCGGAAGCTTTGATTTTAACTTCAGAAATCTAATATAAGATTATTCACTAAAATTGACATACATTAAGCCCCATGGCGTAGGAAATACGCGGGCGGACTAATCTAGTGTAAAAAAAACTCTGGAGCTTTCAGCGATGAAGAATTGAAATTAGCGATAATGACGGATGCATATGAAATCTCCATGAATTTGGTGTTAACAAGTCACTTAATTTTTCAAATATTCAGAAAATTATAATAAATTATGAAATTTCAGACGACTATTATTCCGCACTTTAAATCTATTGCAAATTCAATCACTTGTTATTTTTTTTAATTTTCCCAATGACATTGAATATTCAAGCTACCATTGAAATGCCTAAATATGTTCAAAGATAGAGAACCCAATTATCTTGAATTTCCAATATGAGAAAAAAAATTCACAAAGAATTTTCTTTGAAATAGGTTCTAGCATATTTAGAGGGCCACAAATATTGAAATACAGTAGACTCTCGTTATAGCAGCACTCATGGAGGAATAGGGGAAGCGAAGTCGGAGAATGCGACTGATGTATTTCCCCATTAAAGTAGTATATTTCGATACGAGTGAGACGGAATTTCCACGAGTGTGAAGTTGGCGGCTCGAGGCGAAGCCGAAGGCTGCCAATCACATGAGCTGAAAATTCCCGTCTCACATGTGTCGAACAATATTTTTTGACACATGTGATGTTGCGTTCAGCGAGTGGCCGAACTGTTCCTTTTTCGTTTACAAGTAAACGAAAAGACTTTTTTGACACTGCTGCCACGTTCATCTCATGCCAAAAAGTGCCTTTTCAAATGTTTTTTATTTATTCGTAATCAAAAAGTGGACAAAAAAAGTCCACTCCTCAAAGTCTTTTCCTTTAATTATGAACGAAAAAGGCTTCCAATAGTTGGAAGACCTCGGCTTCGCCACGGGCCGCCAACTTCACAATCTTCAAAATTCCGTCTCACTCGTGTCGAAATATACTATTTGTTTTTAATTCAACACATTATTCAAAGAAGAACATTATTTAATCACATCAATTATTATACCAATTTTGTGATAGATTTTTAGGAACTTCTTTTTTATAACCGACAGTTTTTTTTTATAATATAACTAAGTAAAACAAGTGGCTGTCAGTCAATGAGGGTCTAAATATAAGTCATATATTATGCTTGATCGCCGTTTTTAGCCCTTATAACTCTTATTGCCTGACAAGCACTTTTTTAAATTTTATATTCTGTCATTTTTTAACCTCCACTTTTTGACCCTTTTATTCTCACACTTAGAGTCTGACCCTTAAATTACACTTGAGAGTGCTTGGTACAACCCGGGCTGACACTTGAATCAAGTATATTTTATACTCGAATCAAGAATAATACTTACTAGATACATTACTAATAATATATTACTAATATATTACTTATCAAGAATAATATACGAATATACTTACGAATCAAGAGTAATATACTTGAACCAAGCACATTTTATTCTTAAATCAGGTTTATGCATATACTTGATTCTTGTATAAAATATACTCAATTCAAATTTTTTTTTTTCCGTATACTGAAAATCGAGCTCACACCACGATTACTTGACACGTTCGATAGATTTTCACCATCTTTCGTCTCCCTACACGATTGTTCTAAATAATTTCTCTCCGTGCATAATTACAATCCTACTCCCACATAACCCCATCCATATAACTACAACCACAATTCACTAAATAAAACCATTCCTCCAACAGCATTCCACCCCAAATTTCTCCCCCAAAACTCGCAACATTCAAATTCTCCTTTTTTGTCTGGCGAGTGCGTGCAGAGCACCGGCTGCGGGGTTTTCGTACATATCCAAGCGCCTATACACCCGCGAACATTGGGAGTTTAACACATCGTGGAAAGAGCGAGCCCCCGGGGAGGGGGGTAAAGCCGTGCGTGTGCGTACACATCGGAGGCGAATGGGTTTTCAGTGAGCCGCGTTTTGTATGGTAGTGGCGAAGAGGATAGGGTTCAGAATGAAATAGAAGGAATGGCCGGGGGGGGGGGAAGACAATAA
>NW_021680345.1:1593678-1593937 GCF_001412515.2 Diachasma alloeum
GGGGGGGGGGGGGGGAAGACAATAACAGCAGCGCGTTTTCGGGCAACGACCCGTCGCCATCCCTTTTCGAACCTCCGTCCCCCAGGCTTCCGCCTATATTCCGGCAAAACCGACCTCACTCCCGTTCCACACAACCCCCTCCCCTTTTCTGGTGCGTCCTGCACCTTGTCGAGGCCTCTAAACTTTCATTCGCGCTCTCTCCCTCTCCCTTCCACTTCCTCTCTTCCACTCACTCACACTCCCCCCCCCCCCCCCCCCC
>NW_021680345.1:1593963-1604314 GCF_001412515.2 Diachasma alloeum
GTCCCCCGCTTTCAACCCTTTCCTCATACTCATCCCGGCTGGGGAGGATCACCTCACAACCGTCCCCTACCCTCCCTTTATATGACGCCCGAAACAGTGTGAGAACAAACGAGAGTACGTACATGAAGCTCTCTCTGCAAACCCCGAAATGCCGAACCACTTTCTCACAGCATTAATTAGAACGACATAACGCATTGTCCAATAGTACCCAACCACGTAGTGGTCACTCGAGAATTCATGGGTTGGAGGTTTTAGCTCATAGCCAAACTGGGTATTGGAAAGTGTAGTTCACGTACACTGGACACCAGGGGGTTTTCGTTCAGACTCTCGCACGGTTCGTAATTTGGTGATCGATACTTTCAGACGGGCGTGCACTCCACCAAGATCATGTCCAATTTTTTATTTACTTATTTTTTATTTTCCAGAGGATAACAGAGGTTCGTTTTTTTGTTCAATTTGCGAGAGCTCCGAGAGCGCTCTTCTATTTGCTTTTTTTAATATCTTTGAAATTAATTTTCTCATGTCTGTTGTTCCAGGTATTTGCTTCGGGGACTAGAGTGAAGAAAAAAAATTGGAGAAAAAAAATATCGCAGCGAACGAGAACCGAAGACAATCCCCGATTATCACTGTATACTCTTTCGTGCTCGTTTTGATGGTGAAAGAGACAAAGTTTTTACGTTTCTCGATTCACCGAATATTATCGTGCCTCCGGCTTCGGTTAGTGTTGTCTCACTCCATCCTTTCCTCTAACGTCGGCACAGGGCGGACGGCACTCCCGGTGTGAACGAACTCGAAAAGCCGAAGGGAAGGACAGAGGAAGGACGAGGCGGGGGTGATATCGGGGGGAGGGAGGGAGGGCGAATGGTTTGATAGTAGTGGAAAACGTCCTATCCTCCAACCCTCCGAGACGAGTGTATAAAAAAATGAAAAATGGTTTTGGGGCATAAACCCAGACATTTGGACTCTCGGTGCGTGCGAGTGGAGCTTGGAAATGACGTGGGTAAGGGGATTGACTCTCTGGAGTTTGTGAATGTTTTTCGCCGGGTGGAAAGTGAAAAATTACCGAGTAAACTCGTTCATTATTTCGGGACGGTTTGGCTCGTTTGAAGAATAAGGTAACAAGGTTAATTAAAGATGAATCGCCGGGCTGGAGGGACTTGAAGTCATCTCGAGACGCTAAACTTCGTTTATCCTGAATGGGTGGACAATTTTTGGTCATTTTTTGCTCGGATGGGGAGTCTTAGGTTCGTTGGAAGAGACGAGTTACTTCGAAAAGTCTCTTCTTGAGGCAATTAAATAGATTGAATATATCTGTCCTGCAGGGGGGATTTGCAGAGGAGTCTGATGGGATTTTGGAGGACTTGCTTTGGATTACATATCAAGCGCTCTGATTGATTTACTTCGTGTCAAAATGAAGCTTTTCTGATTTTTTTAACGAATGCAAAAAGGATTACGAATTAATCGCTACTCCAGCTTTGTCGGCCTTTTCCTGATTTCGGTTATACGCAGAAAAAAATTGAAGAAAAATTACCGAAGAAGTGGAGTCATCATGCAGTATTAAATTTTTTTTTTAATTTCATGGAAGATATGATATGATAGTAATTCTCATGAGAGTGAAATTGAATCGGATTTAGGAGAAAAATAGTTGTGATATTTCAAGTTTTAGGTAGATTTCCAGGAATTTTATGAAGTTTCAGTGGGCGTGAGATGAAAATTTGACAACTGGATTGAATTTACAATGGAACATGAATATTCCAAAACAAAACGACATCAAATGTCCATTTTTTTCTGAATTTTCCTGATTGTTATCAATTTTCACGGAATAATTGAACTGAAAAATCAAGTATTTTATTGATTTTCCGATCATTCGAACAGAAAATGAATGGAATATTTCGTTTTTCAATGACAAGTGTTCCTGAAATTTCAGGGGAAATTAAATACGATATAAATTTGCGGGATTTGGCACGAAAAATTAAGACGAAAATGTTTAACAGTGATAAGCGAACTCGATTGTCTATACTTTTTCACGCTACATCAGGGAAAAATTGCGAGACGAATAGTGAATTTACTTAGAATTCCATCAAAAATTATCCCAGTGAACGAAAATAATTGCTTAATATTGTGTATAATTTTTGCATCATTCTATGTGAAGAAATAGTATATTTTAATACGAGTGAGACGGAATTTCTAGCTCGTGTGAATGGCAGCCCTCGGCTTCGCCTCGGGCCGCCAACGTCACACTCGTGCAAATTCTCGTTTTACATGTGTCGAACAATATTTTTTGACAGTGATGTTACGTTCAGCGAGTGGCCGAACTGTGCCTTTTCGTTTACAAGAAAACGAACAGACTTTCCGTTTACTTTTCATTAACGAGTAAACGAAAAGGCACTTTTCGGCACAAAGTGAACGTAGCAGCAATGTCAAAAAATATTGTTCGACACATGTGAGACGGAAATTTTCAGCTCATGTGATTGACAGCCCTCGGCTTCGCCTCGGGAATCACGAATCATTCTTGAGAGGGGATATTTCACTTCTGTCTATGAATGCTGGTTATTTCATTGCTGAGATGGAAGATTATAAAATACCTCCAAAGTTTGAGGGAAATACCCTACGAATTTTGAAGGTCAAGGAGTATTCAGAGGATTATTTCTTCTATTCTGATTTCGGTTGATCAGAATGTGGTGTTCGGAGTTGCGTGGCACGCTTTACCAAAATGTGGGGAATATCTGTCAAATTCGTAGGAACGAATTGACAGCCTGTCGAAAAATTGTCAGTGTGAGAAGAGCCCCGTGATAACAAATAAAATACTGCACTCTAATTGGTTGAAATCAGAATTGAGGAAATAATCGAAATAAATCTACCCCCAATTCTGCTCAAAACGTCAAATGCTGCATGTCCATTGGTTCAGAATTAGATGGGGGAATAACAGGTACAATTTCTGGAGATTTCTCTCAACCCACAGTTCTACTAAAATTTAACTGTATTATTATTGAAGTAAACTTTGAATGTAAATGTTTTAATCATTTTTTCAAATCGAGATTTTTATTATTGAGAGTTCACAATTTGATAGGAATTTTTAATTTGTGTTTAACTATCCCATGAGAATTATTAATCGAAATCCGGAAAGTTCATGCATATATTATTTCATATTTTCATTCAATAATTCAAAACTCAGTGTAATTTGGTCCTGGATATTCTTAATTCGATTGAAAATTCAAGGAAGTCGGGGAATTCTCGGCATTCTGCTGCTCAAAGATTTTACATTTCATAGAATTTTCTTACGTAATACCATACGAGCTTCAAATTATCAGGTATTTCCCGATACATTCGTTGCAAACAAACGACAGAGTCAAATTTTTCCTGAAAACTTTACGAGTTCATATACTGGTTCCCTGCAACCTTCAGGAAAATATCTGACTAATTTTTAAACTCGAGTGGTATTCGGAAAAGAATTTTTCCATCCAAATGTCGGCCAAGAGAATTGCACTATCAGACAAAATCCATCTGTCAGTTCCAACGAGGGGCTCACTCGACTAGGAAATCTTTTGTTTTCCATATATTTATCAACATGAATAATTACCAGTGGAATTATCCAAATTATTAGTTAAATACCGTGTTGACTGTATAAAATAATTCTATTGGCTGAAATTTGGATGGGAAAATTTTCAGTGAAATTTGCATGTTTTTCCCTCCTGAATTGCATTCAATATCGTGCCACTCAAAACCACTACAAAAAGGACCACAAAATGTCAATATTCAAAAAGTCCATTAGTATGAATACAAAAGAACTTTATCAGTTGATTCCGAAATGAATGAAATCCATTATCACTTCATTGTCTTCCCCTCAGAAGCAACAGCGAAAAGAAAAAAGATTTCGTCCTTCTTATAAAAAAAATTGAGACACAACAAAAGACTGTACTCTCAACCCGGTGTGAACGAACTCAGTTTGAAAGTTGGATGGCCAGACGCACATGTTCGAAGTGCGTGCGTGTGAATCCTCACTGGGATACGGCAGTACACGAGTACCGCCGGCGGAGGGGGAAGGAGAGGAGGAGGGTGAAGGAGGGTTGATGGTGGGCCAGCAGTTCTGGTAAAACACAAGGGTGAGGATGGTGAGCATCGTCTCGTCCGGGATGAGCGTAAAAAGGGGCGGCGGGCGGGAGGGAGGGAGACCGAGAGAGAGAAAGAGGGTGGTTGGGAGGATGGTTGCGTCTGGTGGCGCGACTTGACCCCAGTTGACCCGAGAGTCTCTCTCCTCTCTCCTCTTTCCGCCCTGGCCTCTTCGCTGTACCACCTCCCTTCTTCCAACCTCTCACAGCCCTCTGTGCCTCTCACTTCCCCTCTTTACCTCTGGGTTTTCTACCCCTAACGCCCTCTGTACAGCCGCGCGTCTTGCCGTTAGCCGTCGACTCGGGTAATTATTGATGTGTCCGCCGCCGTCGCTGCGCCACTGTCGTCTACGTTGTCACAAAAGTGGGGAGAGTAAGAGCTTACGCATCACAATTTACGCATTAAATTTTTCAGGAAAAAATTGTCAGGCAAAAATTCTCTCCGACATTCTCGTATTTTTCACCGGACGACGTATCTTTTTTTTTCATTATCAATGGAATATTTGGCGAACTCGGAGTTCAGTTGCTTCAATTTTTTAATCAATTCTTCTCGTCCAAGGGAATTTCCGAAATTTTACGACTCAACTTTCCCACTCACATTTAAACTTCCCGTAATTCAAACATTCTCTCTTTTCCTTTTCACCCTGATATTTCATTCAGTGGATATGCTACTCCGAAAAACCCGTCAGCAGGACGAAGTAAAACGGGTAAGGGGTTATCGATCAGGCTAAGTCGACGAAATGGGTAGCCTCATTAAAGAACTTCGTTACCTATCCTCTGCTCCCAGTGGCCTCCCCCCTTTTCAATTCTCCTCTGGGAAAGGCTCCAGGGAGAGGAGGGAGGTTAAAGTAGCTTTGAAACTTGCAACTTTCCACTCAACCCTAAGTAGCGTGTACGTTCTGCGTTTATTGGGATGGCTATTCCCGCCCTATCCCCCGACCGTTCTCTTTCCATCTTGCCATGGCATCACATTCCAAATTCATTGATGAATTTTTTATTGTCTCTCTAGTTTTTTTTTGTCGAAATGAATACGAGCAGCTATTGCTTCTTTACTGACCCTCTCAGCATTGTCCGCTCATCGTTCCGATCCCACTTTCAGTGAGGAGAGAGATAAAATAGACACATTTTTCTGAATATCGAGAACTCGTTATAATTTTATTTGTCTGTGGATGGTAATAGTGGATTAAACAACGGTACATACGGAAAAATGGGTCTTTGAATCAAATAAAAATCTTTATTTGAAATCAACTAATTTTATAAAAAATTCAAGGAGTTTCTAGAAAATTCGGGAGAATTCAAGGAATTTCCAGAAAATTCGAGGGAATGAAAGAAGAAAAGACGATGGACGCATCCACGTACAAATGCTGCTGTATCGAAGATACAGCCGCCTGCAATTTTTCAATTCATTCTTTGTAATGTAATCAATAGAAAACTCACGCCTGAATTATCTGCGAGAAAAAAATTGAAGGTTGCTATTTTTCCGTACTTCCCGTTTATTAGTCCAGTGTAATCGTGTTATGAAAGTTGATGGTTTCCATGAAGTTAGATACTCTGAAAGTATTTCAAAAGTTTGTAGATAAATTTTGTTCTTCAATAAAGAAAAATTAACTCGAATGAAGAATTCTCTGTCTTGAATCAACAAGTCTGTTTATCAAATTGAGTAAACTTTTCATATATTTGGAAAGTTCGTAAATGAAATCAATTATTCATTTACGCAGAGTTCTCCTCGTTTCAGAAGATGATCACATGGGAAGCTAAAAATAGTGTTAATAAAATGCGACAAAATTTCACTAAAAATAGAAAAAAAAGCAGTCGTTTGGGTTTAATAGGTTTCGAGAAATTCACCGAATCGATTCTATCAAATCGAACATTTTCCATCCGCAAGTTATAGGGTTATTTCTAAATACGAATTTTTTCCTATTCTATATCCATATCCACTTCCACGCACTGTACCATATATTACATGTAAGAGCCTCCGGGTTTTGGCTGTGTACAATAGGAAATGTGCATATTTTAAAAATCGTTTTTTAGAAAAAATATGCAGAATGATTAAAGAAAACAGGAGAAAAAAGGTTCGCCATTATTTTTCTGATCATCTCGAGTAAAAAAATGACGCTTCCGAACCGCTCGAAAAGCGAGATCATCACGTGAGGAGGACAGCACTAGTATTGTCTTCGAAGAGCACTACACGGAGAGAACAGTTGAATCAAAATTATTAGAAAATCAAATCATATTAGACAAATTTTATCATACGAAAGGTAATCGTAGAGTGAACTTATAGTTCCACGCCCAAACACAAGGCCACAAAAATCGGTGACGGAAATTTCTTCGCCAATTTGTTTCCAAAAAGTTAGTCTATAAACACAAATTTTGAAGAAGAAAACATTAAGCTATTCTTTTGCAGTGGTTGACTACATTTTGAAGACTTAAATAAGCAACTAGCTGAAAATTGAGGAAAACGGGGATTAATTTTCCTTAAATCATAAAGTGGGTGTTGAGGATCACCTTGCTGATTTTTTCCCAAAGAGTTGGTCTGGAGACGAATATTTGGGAAGGGAAAAAAGTTGAAAAACATTTCCTAACAGGTAGACCATATTTACTTGAAAGAAATAAATTATTCACGAAACTCGAATAGATTATCTTTTATCACTATCGTTCCGCTTTACATCATAAACATATTACACATCGGAACATTGGAAACGCATAGAAAAAATCATGAAAACAATAAATACTTGAAGACTGACGATTCTTCTACAAGAATATTTTAAAGCATGAGACTTTGTCGGGCCACGGGAGTTTAAGCGATTAAAGAAAAATTACTCGCCTCAATTAAATATGTTTCAGATTTCAGAAGTATTTTCTCAGTATATAGAAAAAATAAAGTGTCCGTTTCACTCCACTTGTCCCTCCATAAAATAGTATTTTACCTAACGAGTTGGTAAATGACGTTTCTAATCAAAGGCGAGGGTTGTAATCACGCCCATCAAAAGCGTAATTTACCACGAGTTATGTCACATTTTTTATCGCCCACCGTCTGTAAATTGACAATTTACAAGCGTTCCGCGTGTGTAAAGTACCAGTTTACCCTCCGGCGTACGACAAATCATATTACAAGGCAATACAGAGAGCACTCGAACCTTGACAGGAACGACAGCCTCATTCATTGTCCCCTTCTCACCACCTAAACGTCACGTTTACATTCGTAATGACCCCCTCTCATGACGCTAATGCATTCAACCACTTTCAGTGTCGGAATGCAGTGGCGAGAGGGAGGATAAGAATAATTGAGGGGAGGGGAAGAGTGACTATTAAAAAAATGAGCAGCCTCCTCTCGGTATCAACCCCTCTTCAGTGACGCACAGCCGCACAAACCCGTTAAATGCACTCCAACGCGCGCGACCCACTGGCACACTGTTTCCATGCAAATTCTGTTTACTCTGTCTCACTCCCACCTCTCCCTTCACCCTTCCACTATGTTTTGCACCTACTCTATTCAGCTCACACCCCCTTTCAACTCCCACTCATCTCCACAGCTCTCACTCACCCCTTTGCCATGGGGATACACACGTGGAATATCACCCCCTTCATCACGCATATATCCGTGGTAATGCGATAACATCACATTTAGGGCGATCATTGCCGAATTTGCGACATTTTATTTCCATTCTGTCAATTACGAAATGATATTTATCAATTAGTTTTGCTGGGTATAACGATATCGGATGGCTCTGAATGATTGATGGAATTGATCATTTTTTCAATTCATTTGGGGGATTGAATGCAGGAAATGCTTGTGGGAAACTAGTTTATTTTTTCAGAATTTATATTGGTTCGGCGGATATGTAAAAGGTCGAGTCCATACATGTCTGAATAGAAAATCAAAAATTGATTCAGTGGTATTATCAAAGGAGAGGGTATGTGAGAAACGAATGAATTGATTGTGAATTGATAAAAGTCATTTTTGGTCAAGTTGTTGTTAATTTTCAGGTAATTATCCCTGATTTTTAGGCAATTATGACCTTTATTCAAGTTGTCCTTAAAATGATGGATTTTTTTGTCTAGTTTCACGTGAAAAAATAAGAAAAAATCGGGATGGAAAAGTTACTGAATCTTAATGACAAATTAATCTCGTCGAATTTTATTATATTTTATTTTTTCAATATTTATTGACAATTTTATATACGATTTCAATAGTTTTCGGGCCTGGAAAATCAGTCAATTTGAAAACGATGAATATTGGGAAGATTGAATTTCAGAATACGCATGTACTTGGGATCCAATTGATACAAACGAGGGTAATTTGTAAGAGATCGCTTAAATCTATCAATTTTTCTAGGATGTCTCATCAAATTTGAAAGTAGAAGTTAATTGCTGACAAGATATAAGAGGGAGGTGTTCGCCTCGGTACTTCCAAGGTTCTTTCATGTCCCGACATTGAATGTTTACCTCCTTCATTGAATACAATGAAAATCAATTTCCTTGAATTTACCACAACTCATAAACTGAAGAACAAGTCACGTACAGAGAAGTTCCTAGGCAAACCGTAACGCTTTTGCCGGACCACTCGATTAGACTTTTATTGGAGAACTCCACAGCTTTACTGTCCATTTTTGTGAAATAGAAAATATTCAGTAGAAAATATTTCATAGAAAAATGCGATATATTTTGATCGTTCTGTAAAGCTTATCTCATTGAAATAATTTCCATAGAAATTCCTCGATAAAAACTTCAATACTTCATCCTTCAACTCCTACAATAAGTCATATAAATATAAAATTCTATTCATTTTTGCTATACAACATTTTCTATTGGACTTTGCTATGAAAAAAACAATAAAGAAAATATGAGACTTTTCGAAAGGATCGGTGAAAAACTGAAATAATTTACAATAGAATTTCCTAGCGAATGGCTAGATCTTTCAATTAATTTTTTTCGTACTTCCTCTTTTTAAAATTCAATTAAAAATCACAATATTGAAAATCCACTTGTAACAGTGAATTCAGTTTCCATAAATTCCCATCACTACAGTGGTACTAAATACGATAACAATAATGATGATTCATAATTTTTCGCAACCGGTGGATTGTGATTTTTTCCAGTACGCGTACTAGCATTTTTCTAGAAAATTTCTCTCCGTGCACAAAGCAAAATTTTCTAGAAAAATTCATGTGCTAATGTATGTCCTCCACAAACGAGTCGCAATCCGCAGACTTGGAAAAATTATTGTGTAGCCCCAAAGAATTCTCCCGTGGCACCAGAAAAATTGCAGTGCCCCAACAATCTTTCCGGTGAACAATAATTTTCCTGGTGCTACACAGTAGTTTTTCTGGTGCTGCACAAGAATTTTTCAGCAGCTCCACAATAATTTTTCCAAGTCTGCAAGTTGAGACTCTTTTACGGTGCAAACTCATGAATTTTCCTAGAAAATTTTTCTCACTGTACACGTGAACTGAATTCATCTGCATTCCAGCATCAGAAATTCTACACTGATAAAACAAGTGGGAAATCGCTCTCGCATTGCATATAGTACAGTCATTTTTGCTAATAAATTAGCAATATGCTTCCGAATGGTTATTTGCCCGCCATTTCCTTCTATCATGAACAATTCACACTTGATCTCATTCTATTAAACTGAATAAGATTTCCTTTTACCTAATTTCGTCGGATTTTCAACCTAGTTAATAGATATTCAACGAATGCTCTTAAAAATTAAGAAGCCTCGTCAACAACTAACTCCTCCCATCAGTGCACCCAATCAACAATACTTATCCGTCCATCCCACCCTAAAACGCCCTACGACCTACGCCACCCACAACCATAAAATGTCACTGACCCTGCCCAACCCACCTTCCAAAAACCCAGTGATTCACCCTCCGAACCGCTCAACCAAACCAGTGATTCACCCTCAATAAAATATTCTC
The DNA here is from genome assembly GCF_001412515.2 of Diachasma alloeum. Taxonomy (NCBI): domain Eukaryota; kingdom Metazoa; phylum Arthropoda; class Insecta; order Hymenoptera; family Braconidae; genus Diachasma; species Diachasma alloeum. The sequence continues at coordinate 1,603,994 of NW_021680345.1, forward strand.
CTCATTGTCTCCACCCAGAAAAACACACCCCGAACAAAAAAAACACGCGAAATTTCATTTGGCTCCGTAGATTTGTTAGATCGACTTTTACGTCATTTCCCCCGTTCCCCTCGGGTGTGGGTGGTGGCGCGTATCCTGGGCAAAAGTGCTCCACGCCACTCAACCATCCTGATGCAATTTTGCCGGGCGGGGCCCACACCATCCATCCCCTACTACCTTTTTCTCTCTTCCATCCTCGTTTTCCGACGTTGGCTTGAAACGTCTTTCGTGCTTGGCAGTTTCGTGGGGCAGCGGAGAGGCACGGGTGGTTGGGCGGGGGGG
>NW_021680345.1:1604487-1604708 GCF_001412515.2 Diachasma alloeum
GGGGGGCGGGGGGGGGGGGGGGGGTGAGAGGAAAAGAGGGAAAAAGGCTCTGGTGTTTCTCACGCACACGAAGGCCCTCATTTTATACACTTCGCTTCCGACTTCCCCCGAAAAAAAAGAACAAGGAGTATGTATAAAAAAAGTCATCCTTTGTACGCAATGCATGTGTGTAGGTGCGCTAGATTTCACAAAGAGAACGGCGGGGGAGGGGGGGGGGGCGG
>NW_021680345.1:1605082-1613431 GCF_001412515.2 Diachasma alloeum
GGGCGGCGAGAAGCCTTCGGCCGTTCGGTGAAATGATGTCCTTTGAAAAGGACCCTAAGGCGCACCACCACCACTCGTCTTTTACGATCCACTCGTTTTTCTTCCTATTCTTAGGATAGTTTTTTTAGGTTTTTTGTTGAGTGGGAGAACAGATACCGGATTTTGAATTCTTGGGCAGGAACTGGTAGAGGTTTAATTTAGGTGATTATTTTGTTTCGAACATTGGCGTAAAATGGTTCACAAACTGAGAGGAAAAATTTATGATGCCGAAAAGTTACATGTTCGACGCAATTTACTTGGGGACAAAAAAAAGTTTCCAGTAATTGTTCTCGGGAGACATTTATGTATCTTTCGGGGGAAATTCGTTCTGCAGAGAATTATATGGGGCTATTTTTTTATCGAGTGAATGTTATTGCGGAGTACACATCTTTGTTCAATAAACATTTATAATTTCCGTGGAACAAATGATAATTACAAGAGGAACCGACAATTTTTTCGAATTTTCTCCGCAAACTGTGTTATTGACAAAACTAAATGATTTTGAGGGGACAATTTTTGTAGAAGATATTATATTTCTTTCCATTAAGTTTATTAAGTAAACTTCCTCTCAAGTAAATCTGTTCGACTTCATCAAATATTCTCAAGTGGAACATAAAGTTTCTCGGCGGAGCTAATTTTTTCTCAGTGTATAAAAGGAAGGTGATACACGAAAGGAATATGAAATTATTTTTTATTTCCTTCAAATTTTATTTAAAAATTTATGTAGTCTAACATAAAATTTTGTTTTAATTCAACACAGAGCCTGGCGTCGGTGGCCGGGCTAGACGCAAGTCTAGTGTGTGAAAGGTTGCGAGTTCGATCCCAAGTGGAATCGAATTTTTTAGCCGGAGGCTCCAGCGAGCGGGAGGTTGCTAATAGAGCAACCGCCTGTACCGGCATGGGTTTCCTGTGGCTTCCTATGCTACTCCTATGTTCTATAGGAGTGCAAATGCGATACAGAGTAGAATCCACAACCGCATGCATAGGGTTGGATAGAGTGCCGAATAGGATCTGAAAGAAGGGACTCGAAAGCCTTTAAAAAAAAGCTCAACATAGTAATTTTGAGTTGAAAACAAATACTACGACGTACTGGATGAAAAAATACAGCCGATAAAATTAAAATATGATGGAATCTCTTGGAAAAATTACCGGTGGAGAGAGTAAGTAGATGAGCATGCAGTCCATAACTTATTTTTTAAGACCTGTAAACATGATTTTTTATCAACTTTTCAATGTGTTTATCAAAAAATGTGTTGTAAATTGGATGTTTTTGAAAATATTATATATATTTATCACAATTTGATGATAAAAAAGTATATCTTCAGTTTTTCGACACATCTAATATTTATCGAGTTACGATGTAGTAAACAATTACTTACCTCCAATGTTGTATTTTGTATTATTAAAAAACAATTTTTTTTTCGTTTTTCTTACGTTTAGGGATATTTTAGGGGCTCTTCTACAACATAGTCAATTTATATCAAAATCTAAAAAATCTGTAAAGAATAATATTTTTCATGGAAAAAGCGTGGAATACTTCACCAACATTTGACTTAGGGCTGAGGGTGAATTGAACTCTCGAGAAGAGTTGATCTTAACATCAAAATATTTAACCCCTCACACTGGAGACATTGCCACCGTTTTTTTTACTGTGAAAATGTTTTCTGAGAAATATTTCCTGGAAAGATACTCATTCTATTTCATTCTCCGATTACTTCTTACGTCTGTGCAGGTGTTACGAAGCACACGCTCTACTCTAGTTCATGTACGTAGTTCTAAGTGTCTTCAGAATACGCAACTATATTCTGGTATTGAATATTGAATTATTTTTTCTGTACTTCAACGTGTGAAGTGAACTAGCACCGCATACGCCTCTCACCTTTTTTCCCGACATGATTGCTATGTTGTACATCGTTACGAAATTGGTGTATATATTCCATTAAAGTGGTAGGTCGCACGAGAAGTAGAATTAATAGATAATGCTAAAGGTGTTTTGACTTGCACTTATTTTTTCCTTGAAGTTATAGGCGGTAGTTTGTTTTCGCTATTTTTATAACATTTCTAAGTGCCACATGTGGTGGAAAATTTTTGGCTGAAATTACTAGTACAATTCTTGGACAATGAAGTGGCAGTTGAAGTGGCATTGCACTGAAATTTCAAGGAATTTCTAAATTGAAAATCAATGGAAACTGTAAATTGCTATTGAGTTATTCCATGAACATTAGTGATGCCGCGAGAGGTTTTAGAAAACATCGCGAGGCAATATAATAGAGGGATTGTCTCGGTCTCAGTGAAAACAGAAATTTTTGGTCTCGTCTGTCTCGAAATACGCAGTATTAACTTCTGTCGTGATGACTGCGAGTCAATTGATCTCATCTCGGCTTCCAATTTTTCGCATTTTTTTATGTTTACAAGACCGAGACGAGACAAACCGAGACAAAAACTAAGATTGTACGTTAAGGGGAGACCGCGTTGAAATTTAAAAGTCTCTGGGTATTATAAAGACGATTGTAAAAGTTTATAATATGTATTGTAGGTGCAAAAGAACGGGAAAAATCGGACTCCGAGATTTTGATTATAAGTCCATTTGATGTTACTAGAGAGGATCCTTGAATCAAGTATATTTTATTCTTAATTCGAGTATAAAATATGCTTGATCGGACGGTGGAAACCACGGTCACAACCAAGTTCACACTTCGCGTTAAATCGCGACGTTAAAATCATTGTGGGTAGTCGTATTAAGTTGAAATTGAAGTATAAAAGTATAATCAAATATATTTTATTCTTGATTCGAGTATAAAATATACTTGATTCAAGTATACTTTATACTCAATTAAGTTATATTTTTTTCCCGTGCACTAATAACCATTGATAGAAATCTACAAAATTCAGGTATTTCGAATTTATTAGAAATTCAGCGTAATTTTATACTGAGTATATTTCTGTTTCGATTGTAAACTTGAAGTTCCATTGAATTTTCAGTGAAATTAGAAATTACATCATTTTTTCCCCTCTAAATTTCATATCGCTCTCTTAAAGAGTGAGCTCTCCATGAAATTTAATTTTTTTCCCACAGTTTATATCGGAAAAATTAATTAATCAATTTGGAAATTGAATCGACTCATCCTGAAATCCGAACAAATCCACTTATTTCCTGTTTACCTATCGTTAATAATTCCCAGCATCAACCGTAATTCAATTATCATCGCTCTCCATACATATTGACACTATCGAGTGCATTCAACCCTGCCCCCACATGCGTGCTATACAAAATGCACGTAGAGTCGTTTAAAACGAGAGGTTAGACTTTAGTAATCCCTAGGCCCCCCGCCCCCCACCCCCTCAAGGAAACTTCCTTTCTATCGGTTTCCGTGGAGAACCCTGGAAGCCAGTAGTTGAATAAGTCAAGAGTTGCACACTATGGCTGAGGTGAAATAGTAGTTGAAACGGTAGAGAAACGCTGGATACCCCAAGCACGACATGCGGTTGAAGCCAGTATTGTACTTGTATGTGTATGTGTCTATGTGTGTGTATTTTGTTTGACTCTGTGGTGGGACAGTGTATCCCTTCGAGCGTGTACGAGTCATTAATAATAGAGACAATTCTATTACGTTTTGCCGTGAGGGGGTGGGTTTTAACGACGCACAAGAACCCAACGTCTCGTATACCAACTGCATGAAAAATAAACGCAAGTATCGATTTTATTTATCGTGTTCTGGGCTTTTTAGAAAAAAAAATCGTAGGTACGGTTCAATATTTCTCTTTGAATTTTTCGATAACAAATCCTGGAAATGAGAGCAAAGACCCTGAATTTTCAGGTGTTCATTAAAAATTAACAATATAGAGACTAATGGTTTTCATGGATGGGGGAATTCAAATGTTATGTCATAATATTAGGGGGGGAGAGGGGTCTGTAGTTTGTGAGGCGTAAGACGAGACGAGGGTGGGGCCTGGTCCGAAAATATTTAATAGAAAAATGAGGGGAATTCGGTAGACAATTGGATTTCTATTGAACTTTCTGTTAGTTTTTGGTTGATTGAATATTTATTTTATAATTTTCTATTAAAATGTATTGAAATATATTCTATTGGGGGATGGTATTTCAATTCGAAGATGATTGTTTTGCATCAGACCGGGTCGTAGCAAGGCCTCTCAAGTGTAATATAAGGGTTAGGCACTATGTGTCAGAATATAAGGGTCAAAAAGTGGAGGTTAAAAAACGAGGGTCAAAATATTACGGTCAAAAGGGTTAGAATATGCAAGTAAAAAAAGTGAGTGTCAAGCAATGAGGGTCTAAATATAAGTCATATATTATGTTTGATCATCGCCCTTATATGAGCATCATTGCCAAACCCTCACTTTTTTTACTTTTATATTCTGACCCTAATATTCCGACTCTCATTTTTTAACTTCCACTTTTTGACCCTTATATTTTCACACTTAGTGTCTGACCCTTATATTACACTTGAGAGCACTTGGTACAACCCGGGCTGATACGAAATAATCATTCTGAAACACCCATCCCCCGATTCGAGTATAAAATATACTTGAATCAAATATATTTTATTGTTGATTCGAGTACACTGATAGACTGACTCATTTATTCCAAATCTGATTCGTTAACTATTAACGAATGGTAGAGTTGAATATGGCCAAATGAATATTCGTTAATAGTTAACGAATGGTTTACTTGAAAAGTAAAAATCGAGTCAAACAAGGCTTCTCAAGTGTGCATTTCTTAACTATTAACGAATGCACATTTGGTGAGACCGAGTAGACCCTAGTCTCCAACCAAATCAATTCGTCAACATTAACTAATCCTTTCTATCAGTGTATAAAGTATACGCGATTCAAGTAGATTTTATACTCAATTTCAATATTTTTTCCGTGTATATGGTCTACATATTAGAAAAATTTCCTCAAAATGTATTATAATAAATTAGGGCATACCACTGGGAAGAAAAAAATATAAAAAGATATAAAAAATCACTATTTCTAAAGGCCATCTTTGATTTTTTTGTACATATCTCAATTATGTGCAATGGAAATTTCAGCCCAGTCACTCAAAAATTGAGGCGCTTGGACTTTTTTGTAGACTTTGACCGATTTTGACCCTTTAGAACCTTCTGAAAATCTTGGAGTTGGATTTTCTCCGACTTTTTTTTTCACCTACAACACATTATAAACTTTAACAATCGCCTCTATAATACCCAGAGACTTTCGAATTTCACCGCGGTCGCCCCTTAAAAACTCGCAATAGCTCATTGGAGATTTCATATTTCGGGGATTCGAACGGATCGAGCGTTGAAAAATCGATGAGATGTAGGATGGAGGGGGAGGGGGTAGGGAACATTCGCAACCTCGGTTTCTCTCGACTCCTCGAAAATCGAATGGCCCATGTGGGTTACGGTTTAGAACCACCGGAATAAATTACCCAGTGTCTTGTCTTGCCACAGTGTACGTCACTGCATTGGGCAAAATTTCACTGTGTATCTCGGAATAACACAGGATCATGTAGAGAAAATGGTGTTTCTATATATAATTTTGCAGGTTGAGCATAATTAAGTATCCGGGTTTATAGAATGATGGTTTTGGTTGAATTATTCAGCGGGGTAAAGAGATCTACATCAGTCAGTGTTTCGGTATATTCTTGGTCATGAGCATTTGTGATGAAATATTTAATGGGTCTCATGGGTATATTTTATTATGTATGAATGGGAGGAACTATTCCGAACATCTTTCTGGAAAAAGATTTTTTTTTATCGTTATTTTACATCGCTTCGACCCGGTTAGGGTATACTGCGATGATGATCAAGACTTTACATGGTTAGATCGCACCATTCTACCCGGCCGGGATTTGAACTCGGAACCTTTCGCATGTGAGGTAATGAACTTACCCACTGCGCCAAGCCACTGGGACTGGAAAACGAATTGAGGAAAGATCGCCGGAAAGTTAGGAATTCTTTTCGTAATTTTGTTGTCACTGCTGCTACGTTCTATTTGAAGAAGGCGCAGTTCACCACTCGTTGAACACTGACAAAAAATAGCTCGACATATGCGCGACGGGAATTTTTCAGCTCGTGTGATTGGCAGCCCTCGGCTTCGCCTCGGGCCTCCGATTTCACGCTTGTGAAAAACCCGTCGCACTTGTATGGAAATCTACACTGGGAGAAAAACGACTGTTCTCAGTTCAAATTTAGCTTGTGCTAAAAATAGTATATTCCCTACCTAGAGAGGGAAAATAAAAGAGTCGTGTCCACGTGCAGAATTATCACCGGAGCCGAAGCCGAGGGTGGTAAGCACGTGGGTAAGGATCTTTTATTTTACCTCCCGTGGTCAGAATGTTATTTTCCGTCACGGCGTAGGCACAAAGTCAGATCCCGCTTTGCGGAGGGAAATGTGCACTTTGCGTCCGCCGTGGCGGAAATTTTATTTGAAACAGAAAAATTGTTCGTTTGATATAACTAAATCCTTTTTCTTGAAACGAGTAACCGAGTTTATTCATTTGTAACAAAAATATTCTTGAAATAAGTAAAAAAATTCAAATAAAGATTTTTATTTGATTCAAAAGAACCATTTTTCTGGTATAATTATTATTAATATTTCGAAAATTTTGGAATAAGACGTTTTTTTATTGAAAAACCAGACGTTCGATAGATGAGACATTTTTATATTTTTGCTTATTCCAGTCACTATATTTAAGACCTTTTAGCTGTCTTAATTTAAAACACTTCAAGATTATTCAGTCACCAGTCATTCACGACAATGGCACGAGCAGACATGGAATCCATTAAGATATGGAATCATAAGACGTTTTGGTGACTCATCTATTTTCTTCCAATGTACAGAGATTCTGGGCAGCAGGTGGTGAATGTCAAATGAATTCAAATATATCATCATTGCAGGATCAGAACGACATGAAAACTATAAATATCACTAAAAGAAAAATATTGATCTGTATGAGTTACTCAACCGAAGTATCAGAAAGACTTCTTCGCAAAAATACTTGTACCCCCATTCTTATAACTTTCCTTAGAACCTGCTTCATTGAACGGCACTTTTAATGGGAACAAAATTATCAGCGCAAGGATGATATGCCTTCTTTCATTCACTAGATGGGGCGCACGCGCCGATCTTTCACCATCTTCACTTGCAAGTAGTTTTTTTTCTTCATCCAAATAATGAAAAATTCATTACTATTTGATAGGAAATGGTTACAATCCGAGTCGAGGTTGCAGACCTAACAAGTCCTACTAGGTGCTACTTACGTCCCAAAACGAGACTAAGTAGGACTTAGGAGTACTTAAAGTATTGAGAAAATTCTTAGAATTCTATCCTAATTCTTGGAAGGTCTGGAGGATACCTGGGTGTGGGGGGTCTCCCCATTCCCCATATATAGGTTTAAATGTTTCCTCCTTTTTGGGGTTCACTCCAGGTGCGTCCTCGTCGCGAACCCTGGGTAACGCTAAAGCTGGTGGAGACTGTAGTTTCCACTGGCTCTGAAAATTTAATTCGTTACGTAACTAATTTAACTAAATACATCTAAATTTAAATTATTAAATTAGGTCAGTTAAATTACATAAATAATTTTAAAAATTGCTGTAAGAAGGACAGTGGAGGTAATGTAACATTTTATAACTAAACAAATCAATAATTCTAATAGTTATAAAAGCAAAGGAATTACAGATGAATTGCTCCATACAACAACTTAGAAGCGTTTACCATGGAGGACTAAAAACAATTAGAAAGGACTTAAATTTTGACACGGGTACCGATCCCTAGAGACAGAATTTTCTTTTATAATCTTCACTCAGGCTATTACCACACACCCCTACTCAAATGACAGATCGCAGTCGGTCGAAACGTGCAGAACACAAACGCCTATTCATAATATACCAAGTTTCGTGAAGTTTCAGATGAGGGGTGAAAAGAGCCCACAGGTAATTGCGTAATGCCGCCAATTTGTGGGATACCTTTTCTTTCTATTTTTTCTTCATACATACGCAAAACGTCCTCTCGTATGTGTGAGCACACCGGTGTATTCTGAAGTGAAGAAGGAAAAAAACGAAGGAAACTCTGCAAAAGGAGAAAAAAAATCGCACCGGCATATGCGTGGCTCGGTGGAGCTATCATCTTCAACGTAACGTGGTGTAAGCACTCGTGTACGCGCCGGCGTTCATAAGATAATTGCGTAATCTACTCCTCTTGCCAGCGCCACACAATCAACCCCCCGCGATAGTACGTAACATCAAACCAGTACTCTCTCACGTCTTCTGCCATTTCTACCCCCCCCCCCCCCCCCCCCCCCCC
>NW_021680345.1:1613653-1622261 GCF_001412515.2 Diachasma alloeum
CCCCCCCCCCTCCCTCCAGCCCTTTTTTATGTTTCTCTTTCAGGGTTGTATTTTTTTCGCTGTATAACACTCATACGTGCACAGAAGTGCACGTATACCAGTGTAATCAGACGGTCAATGTGGAGTGCGTGAGGATTTTACCTCAGTATGATTCTCACACAATTACAAGAATAACAGGCCTTAATTTCGGATTTAAAAGCGTTGGAGAAGTATCAAGTGTGCGTGACCCAGGGGGATTATGATGTGGTTATGAATAAAATTCTTGAGTTTTTGATTACGATAAATTTTGATAATTGTTGGGTAATTATAGTCATGTGAAACTTCAATTTTATGAGGGTGGAGAGAGTATGGTTTTGGAGAATCACATTTTCAAATTCACTGGTGAAATTTTTTTGAAATTTCTTGGAAAATATTATAGTAAATCTCGTCATGAGAGTGATATTAAATCGGATTTAGGGAAAAATGGTTAGGAAATTTAAAGTTTTAAGTAGAATTCACGGAAATTCATGAGTTTTCAGTGGGAGAGAGATAGAAATTTCACAACTTAATTAAATTTTGTGCGGATCGTGAATATTCAGAAACAAAATGACGTGAATTTTCTTGAATTTTCTGAATTTGTACAGAATAATTGAACTGGAAAATCAAGTATTTTAATGATTTCCAGATCATTTGAACAGAAAATCAATGGAATATGTGATTTTTCAATGACAAGGTTTTCTGAAATTTCTGTAGAACTTGAACACAATAAAAATTTCCGGAATTTAGCATGGAAAATTTAGTTATGAATAAAATTATGAATAAAATTCTTGAGTTTTTGGTTACGATAAATTTTGATAATTGTTGGGAAATTATAGTTATGTGAAACTTCAATTTTATGAGGGTGGAGAGAATATGGTTTTGGAGAATCACATTTTCAAATACACTGGTAAATTTTTTTTGTAATTTCTTGGAAGATATTATAGTAAATCTCGTCATGAGAGTGACATTAAATTGGATTTAGGGAAAAATTGGTTATGAAATTTAAAGTTTTAAGTGGAATTCACGGAAATTCATGAGTTTTCAGTGGGAGTGAGATAAAAATTTCACAACTTAATTGAATTTTGTGCGGATCGTGAATATTCAGAAGCAAAATGACATGAATTTTCTTGATTTTTCTGAATTTTCACAGAATAATTGAACTGAAAAATCAAGTATTTTAATGATTTCCAGATCATTTGAACAGAAAATCAATGGAATATGTGATTTTTCAATGACAAGGTTTTCTGAAATTTCTGTAGGACTTGAACACAATAAAAATTTCCGGAATTTAGTACGGAAAATTCAGATGAAAATTTTCAACAGTATTTTCAACAGATTTCATGTTCGATATTTCGAAAAAGGTTATTCAGATTCGATGACGTTTAAGAGTTCTTATCCTGAATTTCTACTAATAGACAATGATGAGGTCGCAGAGTGTATGAACAAAGACGGAATTCATTTTAGTAGGTTTTCCAGATGAGGTTCAAATTTTAATTATACTTCACCCGTAATGTACTGATCTAAGGGAGACGCGAATGAATGAAAAAGGTGGAACAAAGTACTAAATTTGAAAGTATCCATCAGAGCCATTCCTTTCAGAAAAAAAGAATGTAGAGTTAATTAAAACGTGAAACTGCCCATAAATCGATGTTTTACCGATTTAACTGCGCTTCTGATCAATCACGATGTTCAATTAAAAGGTCGATAACACAGAGAAAAATTTTTCTAGATTTCGGAACCAAGGTACTGAATTAAGAGGCTCGTGATTGCACCCGAGACCTTCCGATTATGCATCGCGTGATCTCAACCCGAACACTCGAATCAAGAACAATATACTTAAATCAAGTATATTTCATTCTTGATTCGAGTATAAAATATACTTGATTCAAGTATACTTTATACTCAGTTCAGGTATATTTTTTTCCCCGTGAACGTAAATTATGTGTTGCTAAGCAATACATAATGTCTGATGTTTTTTTGTCCCGGAAATCGGAATTTAAACTTCAAAAAGGTATATTTTATAGTCAAATTAAAAACGTATATCACCCCCAAAAAAGCGTATTTTATTTTTGAGAAATCGTAAATGACAATCTGAATAGAAACGTATTTTACCGAAAAAACATCGTATTTTACAGTTGGAATAACTTGTTTTTCTTCGTCATTAATTACGGATAAGTAAACGTAAAATACGGAAAAACTCATCGTAATTTACTCGAAACCGGAAATTACGTTTATATAACCATAATTGACAGCGATTTTGAGCGTCATTTACGAATGCAAAATCGTGAATTATTTTTGTTTTTTTCTGTGATGCTTAATCAGGGATAGCCATATCCATAAATTATAATTATCGTTGAATTATTAAGTTGTCAATTAGTTAATATCAGTTTTAAATTTTAATTATTGAAGCAATCATCAATTTGAATGATCAAATTTTTAATTACTCACACGGAGAGAAATATTCAATAAAAATTACGTATCATTTCTGTAATTCCGCAGCGCAATGTGGTTGTACTGCGTACACGAACTGTGAGTTCCGTCATTTTTACCGAACATTTCTCTCCGTGCATTCATCAATAATTGAACTAGGAAGATTGACGTTTATTTAGATAATCGGAACTCCCACATAAAAAATTAAGTATTAACTACTTAATAGAAAAATGTATAGTTCCATATTTTTAAATATTTAATTCATCATCAATGGGAAATTTAAGTGATGAATTCTTTTACTATTTTAAAATTTCTATTAGTATATTTAAACCTTGATCTATGTAAGTCGGATAAATCCTCTTTATACATTGAATTGAAGAATATTGAATATTGAATATTGAGTAGAAGAATTTACTTTTGATGGCTATCCCTGTGCTTGATGTCAAAAGAAGGGAGAGATTTGCTTTAGTTGTAATGTCACGCATAAACTTGTTCTTGTCCCCTCTTTCTCACAAAAAAAAACAGAGATTTCACCACTCCTCCAAACTATCCCAAAGATTCATGAGGAGGAATTTCAGAATACTGCAATGACAACAATTGAATAAGTTGCAAACTGCTCAAAGAGCATCGCAAAAAGATTTCACAGTTCAATTACTTCTTTGCCTTCGTTTGTTAATTCCTGCTTTTTAAATTTATTGTTTTTAATCACCACAAGTTGGATGTGGATTTTATGACTAAATATACAAGGGGGTCTAAAACATCCAAAAACGCGTGACGTAATATTTGAATGGGTCCTTGAAAAAGTTTTCTCCGTGCATTTCTTCGTTTCAGTTGAACAAAAAATGACGGGAATATACTAAAACCTAATTTATCGTTTTCCTCGGATGTTCATCATGTTCTCTAATGCTCCACTCCGCGGTTACCATTCAAATCCTCGTGGATTTCGGGTCCCGGAGAAGTAATTGATCATGATTAATCGCATGCTACCCGAATGCATTTGATATTTCGACCACAGCCACGATTACTACCTCCTTTCTTCGAATGATTAATGCACCGAAGTAAGGTAGATTGGGTTATTCAAGAGAAGACATTACATACATCAGTGCGATTCTCAGATTAATACCGAAAAGACGCGGATCTTGGGGCGGTAAAGGGAGGGAGGGGATGGATTTTCGGGTTACGAAGCAAGAAAGTCTGAAGATGACGGGCACATTGGACCCGGATCTAGGTGGCGTAACGGGAGGGAAAGCACAGACGGTGGTATCGACCGCCCGGACCTGCCCCACGCCACTCACACGCAGCCGTTCCCTTGACTTGTGTGTCCCACTACCACACTCTGTTACTACTTACATCAGTGCGTCTTCTGGTGACGGACCGATACATTCTACTCCGAACAAAAGGGAGAAAGAAGTAGATGAATTGATTGTTTCTTCTACCATCTGCACTGAGAGAATAACAGCAGAGTTCTTGTACAAGTCTTACTTGTGTCAAGAAATCATATGTTAAAAATTATCAACAACGGACTTTTTTATCCCAAACGTTCCAGCATCCACCGGAATTGGAAATTTTTATTACAAAAATGGATTTCGTCTTTAAAAAAAAAAATTTATCTCTGTGCAAGAAATGTCATTTGAACACTGAGACAAAAACAGCAGAGTTCTCAAACAAGTTTTAGTTGAGCAAAAAATTGTTTGTTAAAAATAGTAAAAAAATATTTTTTGTGCCAAACATGCGAAACGTGCGCTGAGATTGGAAATTTTTATTACAAAAATAGATTTAGTCTTTTTAAAGAAAATTTACTTTCTGTGCAGCGAGTTATTCGATGCTCCCATACGTATTTTGAAGAATAACACGGGAATAACACATTTCCCGAATAAATAATTGCACTATTGTATGGTGCAAATGAAAAGCGAAAAACTGTCGTCGAAAGTAATTCATTTACTCACTAATTTCCCATGATTAAAATTTTTTAGTTGAGTATATATTTACCAGAATTGTCTGGTTTTCTATTCATTTTCAGGGAAAAATGGAACGGAAATTTACAGTTCTGTTCGATTTTCCCACGAAATTCTAAATTTCCAATGACAAGATTTCCTGAAATTTCAGTGGAATTGGAACACGATAAAAATTTCCGGAATTTTGCACGGCAAATTCAGTCAAAAATTTTTAACAGTGCACCTCCATACCCGTCACTGTCAATACCTCCCCAAAAATTGAATAAAGAAAGACCGAAAGATGGATCCTCCCCCAATGTTTAACCTCCCCCAAATCTGCCCTCATCCTCCTCTCTCATTGTCTCCATCCTCTCAGTCCACATAAATTCTAATAAACGTCAAAACCCCCGTATCACTCATCTGGCACGTGTGTGCACTTCCCTAATCCCATTATTCCTATCTCGTACCTCTCCAACCATCATTCCACGTGAGACGTTTGGCTTTCAGCCCGAGGAGTTCCTCTCCCCCTCCCGCCCTCTCCCTCTCCGCCATTCCCCGCCCGAAAATCCTCGAGATACTCTCATTGCCGGGCAGCAGGGGCAGTTAAACGTTCTCCCTGCAAGAGCGAAGCCAACAAACCACCAGTTTCAAATGGCAGTGTGTCGTTCCAAGTATTCTCCTCTCCCCTCCCCCATTCTCTCCAACCAACGCTCACCCCATTTTCTCCCCCTCCCCCCCCGAGGATGTGCTCGTTAAACGGAGCAACAATACGAGTACCGTGGGGTCGCGACGTGTCTCGTACCTGGTCTAGACGCCTCGTTCTCGGTCGTAAATGCAAGCGTGCATCCCCCGTGGAATTTATACCCGGTCCTCTCCCTCTCCCCCATTTTTTCCACCACTTCCCCTCCCCCACCCCCAGCGCCCCTAAAGTTACGACTGCGATATGAAGTCCAATGTGACTTTTTCATCAGAAAATGCGAAAATTCTTCATTCTTCCGCAAACCCAAACGCTGCAAGACGAACTGTAGAACAATGAGAGGAGCGCAGTATATTCAAAGAATGGAGATAGTGAACGAAATAAATAGAAATGTAGGCGCTCAAGGGGTGCCGGGNGGGGGGGGAAGGGGTAGGATGGCCGTAAAGATAGGGACAGCAGCTCGTCCGCCGGTAAACTCCAAAGGGAGGGAAAACGCTGGAGTGGGTGGGCAGAAACGAACGACGGGGGGGCAGTTAACGGTCTGAGGGTTGAGTCGGGAAGCAGGAAAATTCTCGTGCATCCAGCATCAAGCCTTTTCCTCCCCCTCCGCCTGCCATTCGGGCCCGATAGTCGGTCGTTAAACAGAGCCGGTAGCGATATAACCAGTGCTTGTGTGATGACGCAGTCTCTAACCGGTCTAGACGCACCCCCACACCACTTTTAACCACCCTCGCGCGTAAAACCTCCCCTCTTCTATCAGCCACCGGTCGTCCATTGCCACTCACACAATTCAGAATTTACTGCCATCCACAGTTTAATGCGGTACCAGAGACTCACAAACACCAACTCTCAGGCTTCCATCGCTCGTTCCTCCGCGTCGCTCTTGGAGTTCAGTGGAGCGAGACAGGTGGGGGGGAGGGGGTTGATCGTAAACTGCTCGGTGGACGGGGTAGAATGGGTTATGGATATGTGTGGGGGGCAGGGAAAATCCCTTGTGAGGTGTGCACACGCTCTCTCGCGTCATTCAAAAGGTGGAGATGGCGCGGCGGGAGGGGGAGTGGGAGGAGACAGGTTATGGGGGGACTGTGGGCCCCTCTGGAGTAATGAAAAACGGATTAAAAAGTTGTTCATTGCTCTGAGGATACACAAATCGTGGGGGAAAGAAGCAGGGAAAATGGGAATTAAGGGAAATAGTGGAGTTGGTGGTCTCTGGGACGAGGGGTAGGAATCGATTTAGCCGTTGAGGCAGGTCGAGAGCTGGACTACAAGTCTCTCGTGATGCTTTATGATTTGTTTTCATGAACGAAATTGTGTCGCATTGGGGCAGGTTTTTCCATTGCGTGACGCTGGGTGTTTAAAGAGAAAAAAAGGCCACGCATGGTTCTTTTAGTTGGTTTTCTGCACTGAGATTTTAGATTTAAAAAAACTGAGAAGGTGGGAGTTATCTAGAGATTCACGACACTCGATATTCATGAGTTGGATAATTCTTTTTTTCCTTGCTCTTGCATGCTTCAACGAGAATGATTACATTCACAAAGTTCTTGCAGCGTCACGCTCCCTCTGTCTCTGTTTCGTCAGGTGGATTCTTTTTACGTGACGCGTTTAATGAAAAAGGAAAAAAGAGTTGGAGAATGCTGATGAAGAGGGGGGATTATCGTTTGGAGGCTTTATTAAAACCGTTTATATCGCCTTGTTTCATCTTATATACAACGTAAAAGACTGGCATTCAGAGTTTTTTTATGAAATTCAAATTGAGCGTCAGTCTCTGCACCTTTGCGTTCATAAACGCTCCACTTAAAGTAAATTGAATCAGGAAAATGAAATGAATCAAATGAAAAATCAGACGAGATGAAATAGCAATCGGAAATAATCACTACTTTGGTAATATTTTGGGATAAAATTGCATAAACTGAAGTTTGTTAATCTTCATAGAGACATGAAAATTAATAATATAAAGGATAATTAAAATTATTGATCAATCATTGATTGAATACTTGTAAAATTTCCTGAAATAATTCCTGATAAATTAAATAATCGTCAATCTTACGTTGCGATTATGTAATGCAAAATTAAACTCCGTCGATTATCGATAATGTAAATTTATTCAATAAGATTAATTTGTATTATATGTGGTAAGGTATTTAAGTATTTAAGTATTATGACGTTTCCAAGTGAGAAAAAAATACTTTTGTCGAGGAATAATTTTCTTGGGAGAATAATTTTTTTAGGAGCACATTTCTCGAAATCAGTCATTCGCAAGTGGTCAAAGTCCGTCTTAAAACAGTACAATCATGTTGAATTATGGGATGATTATAGTACATATGACCTTAAGGATATCAAAGTATCTTTTCCAGTTTGGCACAGACTACACAATAGATTCAACCATTTTCAATCGTCAAATTTGTCAATTAAATTGTGAGAAAAATCCGAGAAATCCGCTCCTAAAAAAATAAATTGTTCTCTCAGAAACTGATTTCGTGGCAAAAGTAATTTTTTTCCTCAACGTATTTTTCCCACAAACTGAATGACAACCTCCATCCACTGTCCACATAATTGGTCTATCATAATCCCATAATTTTCATCATCAATAACATCGACAGATCGATGGTCTATCATTCCCAGCGATCTATCACCTCCCCCAAAAAAAGCCCACTAAATAATGAAAACCTTTTTAAAATCCCTCCCATCAACCCCCCCCCCCTAAAACCCAATATCCACTGTCGCCATCACAATTGATCGAGTACAGTGTCATCCCCGATACCCTTCCCGTCCCATGCACTCCTCTAACATCCCTCGAAACGCGCCCACCGTCCACACGCACTACTCCCTTTTCAACATAACACAAATATGCAGTGAAAGACTCGTGTGTGAGGTAAACCTTGACACACTCACACACACATTCGCTTCCTTTTCCTGTGTTAAGCCCACCAATACACAAGCTCATGCGCATCTCTCACCCATCCACCCCCTCCCCCCCCCTACCCACCCCCTGGGTCCACACGACCACACGTGCAGCGAGAGCGTGCAGTTCACGCAGACACTTGCGAAATTACGACCTTCGCTTACGTCTGGATACATCGCTCGACTGAACGAAGCGCGAGGGGGGACAGCGCCAACGGACGACGAGGGTTTATAGGGCTAGCCTCTCCCCTCCCGCATCCCTCTTCCAACCCGTGAAACGTTTGATAGTATGAAGCAATGCCTGAGGATAGGGATTCAAAAGGGGTTGGGAAGGTGAAGGGAGGATGAAGGGACATTCAGAGGACGACGCACACACACACACACACACACACATACAAGTACTAACGCTCTCTGGGTTTTACTGTTTCGGAAGTCTAGCAGCCCCCGGCTATCCACCACCTCCCGTCGTTTCGTCTCATCCCACTTCTCAATCCTCTCTTTGCCCGCGCCCCCTCCAGCCCTTCCGGCATAGAGTACCCCGCGCTTTCCCTCACACACCACCTCAAAAGCCTCCCTCGTCGTTCTCTTCCGACTTTACCCTCCTCTCGCTTATACGACCTTCCAACCC
>NW_021680345.1:1623148-1626078 GCF_001412515.2 Diachasma alloeum
TCCCGTAGTCCACCAGACTAGCACACACCAAAGTCGTAAACCTGTACCCAACCTACCGTCAATTTTCCCACCCACCGCTGGGCAATCCCAAACCACCCTCAATTCCCTCCTCATGCTCCGCTTTCTACCTCGCACTACCATTTACTTCTCCCTACCCCCCCATTCCCCAGTGCTTCCTCCTATACTCGATACCCCAAACCACCGGGCTCTCTTCTCTACCATTTCTCCTCTACTCACAACGAAAATCCAACTCTTCTGGTTGGCCGAGAGGGTGCAAGGGGAGTTGGAACTAGATCTCTCTTTCACACGCACATGTATGCTACAAATGGATCCAACAAAATTTGATCGGTTTATTTATCTCTTTTGAGAGATACCTGTGGACTTCTTTTTGCTCCCCCTCCTGGTGATGATTAACAGGTTCATTTTATGTTCTATCTTTTTTTTTCAGTTCCACTGAGGGGATCGTTAATGGCGGGAATTGGTCGACATCTGGTGGATCCTTTAATTTCGGTACACACCGCCGACCAATTGGAATTCCCAGTAGGATTTTCAGTTGCCAGTGCTTTTCCACTCCTAGACGACTATAATAGCGCGTATAAAGTGGTAGTCCCCTGTACACATACTTTCACACCGGCAATACTCACACTAGAAATTCCTACGGCATTGCAATTCCACACGAGGTTTATAGGTGGCAATGTGAAATTTTAGGGTAGTGTTTTCATGAAATTAATACAGAGTTTAGTTTTGCGATCGTAAAGTACATCCAGACAGCGGTAAAAGGCATGAGTGAGAGAGTCAGAAGTATGAGCTGAGTGAAATGATGATGGACAGTGTATGACGTCGTCTCGCCTCGAGCGATTAATGGGTCACGAGACGTAACTAACTATAAATTGATAAGAGGAGAGGAGGCATCCAAGCCCACAGATCCCATGCCAGCACTAAGACCCCCGCCCCCTTCCATTTTCCGGCGTGTCTCTATATCCTTCGGACCACGACTAGTCGCCATGAAAATTTTCATCCCAGTTGGCTGTATGCACCAGACCCGCTTTATATATCCATCGTCTTCCCTCACTGCATATTATATATTCGAGAATTATCGTCTGTCTAGAATTCACATGCACCCATACCCACCATTAGTGCCTCCCTACACATGTTGCCTGCAGCTCTCTCATCCTAAATTCCCCAATCTCTTCAAGTGACTCGTCTCCGAAATCTCCCCTCAATCTCCAAAAAAAAATTCTCATCAAATTTTCTGGCTTCCTTTTTTGCCATCCTGATGAACTTCCCGATGTGCCACCGAAAAAAGTGTCTTATCAACTCCAATTTTTTCCGGGCGCCCTCCTATCTCGTCTTTACTCGAGGGAAAGGATCTCTCTCCGAGTGCAAACGGGAAAAAAAGAAGGAAAACAACTCAGTGGAAGCACGAAAACGACAAGACCAACTCCCTAAATCCTGAAGGCTGCTCGTTAACGTCGATACTACCCCGCTATACCAACGGGGCTAGGTCCATTACGCAGGGTGCAAGGACTGTGGGACTAACCTGGGTATGCAGGGTGAGAGGCTGCAGACGAGAATGTACTTCTCTCTTTTTCCCTCCCCCGAGGTGGAGAAGGACCGGTCGGGATGACGAAACGGAGATACCTTATCTGCTGGCGTGCAGCTGAAGCAAAAAGACTGCTGGAAGGAAAAATGGTAGCGTCGTGGCGGATGCTAAGGGGTTGGCGGGGGGGGGTGAGGTGGAATGGAAGGGTATGGGCATACTGTGGGTGCTTCGACGTTGACTAAACGAGACACGGAGACATGGCGTCCAATGGAGAGGGATGGCTGTGTGTGTGTGTACATGTGCGTTGGTCCTTCACCATTTCTCTCCTCACCCCCTCTAGGACTTTGCTTCTCTGACGCGTCCTTACACCCTTTCCCGTTAGAGTCCACCTCCCTCCCTCTCTCTCTCTCAATTTCCAAAGGCCTTCCCACCCTTTTTCTCACACTCCACACCGCCATCCCCCCCAATCGCCAACACGAGACGCAAACACACGGACACTGTAACCAGCCCAGAGGCGCCGCCACCACCCGCTTTCTCGAAAGGGCTCGGCCCCAGTAAATACGTGGTGCCCCTGCTTACTTCCTCCTGCATTTCACCCTCTCACTTCTGCCTTCACTCTTCCAAACCGAGTCCCCTTCCGCCCTTCCCTCCTTTTCCTGTTCAACAGTGTATATAAACCATTGTATATAGGTATATACTGGTAAACCCCCTCAAACCCAAGCTGGAAAACACCTCTCCGTTTGGGGGGAGGGGGGTTACCACTTCACTGAACGTCGAATCCCACCAACGCCATTGGCAATCACGCTGCCATAGTTTCTGTACTGGCAAAATGGCCACGCTAATTCCAAAAATCGAGGGTGTCCCTTCCGTTGCAACGAAAAGGTTCAATTTCTCTGATTCATGGTGAGTTTTAGGCTTTCTGCCTCCTTTCCAGTCTTACTATCAGATCTGATCAACACTAATGATTGATGACCTTCGATCTCCGGTTGTTGAGGTGATCGACATCACCGTCTTCATTGAATACAGCTGCCTCAGCTGAGATCTATCGGAAAGCGAAGAGACGATGAACAAGATTCCCTTCATCATCGTCTCTTTGCAATATTTTATCTTCGGGTGTCCAGTAGCGTCATCTTCACTGTCCAAAATACTGGCCTTCGTGTGTAAGAACTCGTTACTGGGGGGCGGGGGGGAGAGTGGGTCCTAGGATACTAGGCGAGGGCGGATCAATACAATCGCTAATCCGGAGCATTGTGAGGCGAGGCGTGGCGTAGCAAAGAGGCGAAGTGAGGTGGTGGTCTTGGCTCTTGCTATACTCTCTCTCTTTCTCTTCCTCTTACAATCCCCTCGCTCGTTCGTTCGTTCTCCCCCCCCCCCCCCCCCCCCTTTT
>NW_021680345.1:1626088-1641774 GCF_001412515.2 Diachasma alloeum
CCCCCCCCCGGCCCCTCTTTTGCTCGGCACGTCTCACAGTTGCCCTGGGGGGGTTTCAACCCTCGTCGTAGTTCTCCCCATTCCCTTAGTTCGTCTCTGCGTCCACCAGCCACCCTTATCCCAACCCTCCCCTTTCACAGTCTCAGGGACTGCCACAGTCGCCTCACTCACAAACACTTTGTCCTACTTGGTTGTGCTTGGCCTCTCTGTCGCCCAATGCCAGTGTACCATTTTCTTTCCCCACACCGAAACCCCATTCAACATGGTACCCTACTTCCGACGGGTTTACCTATGACATTTTCAACCCTTAATGCCTTTCCAATCGCCCAGTAAAAAATCCTTTAAGTCGGTTTTTTTAGTAATTAAATGGGACGGGAATAGAGAGTGAGCGTTTGCGGACGATTTATTTGATTAAACTTGGATAGATTGGACGGAGTTGAGAACAATAGGGTACACCACATGTTACACTGAGAAAAAAAATTATTTTTGCCAAATATGCATTTACTTGAGAGAAGCATTCATTTTTAAAAAGCGTATTTCTCCAATCGAATCACTCCAAGGCAGGTCTGATTAGGTTTCAATAGTGACAATCATGTTGTTTTAGAGGGTGACTGTGTTGCACATGACCTCAGATGAACTCCTCCAATCATTATTCATTTTTCCTAAATTTCTTATTTTCTACAGGGGAGAAATTCGATCAATTTTTTAATGTTTATAACCATTGAGGGGGTTCATTCAAAGTCATAACTAACATGATCATCTTCTAGAGCAATATAATTGTTTTAATTGAAACTCAATGAGAATTGCCCGGAAATAATTCGGTAGGAGAAATACCGTATTGAAAAAATAAATCATTCTCTCGAGTAAATGGATATTTGGCAAAAATATTTTTTTTTCTCAGTGTACGCTTCAAAAAATATATAGGGGAGGGTGGGGCAAAACGGCCCCCCTTCAATTGTCAATAACTTGTGAATGACATTGTGAAAATTCCCAGTTTCAACTTCATTTTGAAGATAATTTTTCATTCTTCAAAACGAGCTCTAACTCATCCCAATCGGATTATTGAATCGGAAAATATTGACGATTGAAGGGGGGCCGTTTTGCCCCATCCTCCCCTATTTAGTATTAATGCATCTCATCGTCCACTGGACCATTATGCGGTCAATATCAGCAATATTATATACGGAAAAAAATATACCTGAATCAGCCATCGGTATAAGAATGATTTTTAATTACAGTTGAATTTTGAATAAGTCAATTGCTAATACTACTCACCGATTTTTTGATTATTAAATTAACCATCAATTTACATCTTCAAATTCCGAATTATTTCATCAATCATCAACTTGAATATGGAAAATCCAAATAATTTTATCAACCAATAAATGGGAAATTTAAGGTACCAATGGTTATATTATTTTTCAAATTTCAAGGAAGATAAGTAAAAATTTGATTATTGTAAGGTGCTACTTCTCATAATATTACCAAAGTAATTATTGATTACCCCGTCGATCTATGACCTGAATTGAGTATAAAATATACTTGAATCAATATTTTATACTCTAATCAAAAATAATACACTTATTTCTAGTCTAAAATATACTCAATTCGAGTATTATATTTTTTGTTCGTGTAGAATAAGGTGAGAAAAGAAGGAAAACCCTTAATTTTCGAATCGCCAACGTCTCGAGAACTAAATGTTCTCCTCATCAGGGCGTCATGTTACTATACAAATCTTATTCCGTGAGATGTTTAGGCATCCTGCAGAACTCTAAACACATCGAAAATGAAAAAAGTGGCTCTGCACTACAGTGACCAAATCAAATCACTTTCGACATCAAACCATATAATTTTCAATGAACAATCATCACAAGCAAGACTTGTCAAATTATTTCAATTCCAGTTCATTATAAATAACCTAATTAGCTTCAAATATAACACGGAGAGAAATTTTTTAGAAAAATTCTAGTGCTAGCACGGGAAAAGAGGCGCAAAGTGACGGCCAGGAAAAAAATCCAGTGCTGGCACTTAGTGATGCCATCGAGACTGGACGAGAATTATTTTGGAAAGATCATCACGGTCTAAAAAAACATCAAAAGTTAAGTAATCTCGAAAGACATTGGATCGTCACGAACTTGGAAGAATCCATTACGTCTGAGTTTCATTATTTCCTGTGTTTCAAAGAATTTATTTGGGCCAAAAGTGTCAAAAACGGACTAGAATATTGTGACCTCCTCATTTGGAATATTCAAATAAATAATTAAGGTAAATTATATAATGTTCAATTCATCTTATTTCACGAAATAAAATATTAATTACCTAAATAAACCCATAAATTATTACAACTACGAAAACATTATCCTGAAAAGGAATATCAGATAAGATAAGAATGTAATTTTCTAGTTCGCATTATAAACGAGACAAAGAAAATTGATTTGTCATAACA
The DNA here is from genome assembly GCF_001412515.2 of Diachasma alloeum. NCBI lineage: Eukaryota > Metazoa > Arthropoda > Insecta > Hymenoptera > Braconidae > Diachasma > Diachasma alloeum. Next base: position 1,628,535 of record NW_021680345.1, read on the forward strand.
ATCACTCTAAAAATCTGGCCTGAAGCATAAACAGCTCCCCTCCCCCAATAAATCTTTGAGAAGACATAAAATTAATTATCCTCCTCTTCTTGCACCAAATTGAATGCAAATTCTTACGAATTCATGCACTCTCCTCTCCATTCATTCTCCCCCCCTCAAAAAAAACTATGAGAACATTATCCTGAAAAGGGATGATATCGGATAAGATGAAAAGGTGGTTTTCTAGTTTGCATGATAAGCGAGATAAAAAGAAGCGCCGACGTCCGATAAATCCAGTGGGTGTTAAGACACACCGCTTCGCTCGGATAGATCACGGCTCTTACGCACGCATAGCCCAAGATGTATGCCCCTTTTTACCCTCTCTTCCCCTTCGCCCCCTCAACACCTCTCACCCAGTCGCCAACATACTCTCAACATAGAGAATCGTGCTCCACCGGTGTGCACACTCCACTCGTGTGTTATATACCAAATACCAACGGAAAAGATGACTTATGCCCTGCCGACGCATTACCGCCATTTCCCACGGTTCTCTAACCCAACGCGCGCGTTACGAACGAGCTCTCGTGTATATGAGTATGCATCCAGGGTTTGGATATAAACTGTAGATGAAAATTTATTTACCGTTACGGCGCCGGATACAAGCTCTCTCTCACTTCTCACTGTAACGAAAATGTCCTTCTGGCTTCGAGCGTTAGCGTTATATGCGTTTAAACCGGTGTAACGCTATTCCCCGTGTGGCGCTACCACTCTTGATCATGCCACCAACTTGGAAAATAGTAGTTGTGTGCAATAGCCAGACACGAGATCGTCCAGTGGGTATTAGCAGGTTGCACCTGCGGCAGGATCGGGCTACGTATAACGTGTACGGTAACGTGATGGCTTCTTGGGGATTGGTGGGGTGCAGGGATCAACATTGATGCTTGATTTTATCGGAGGTAACGAGATCCGCATTCAATGTGTTAAGGAGGAAATCGGATGGCGGAGAGGATGCGGCTGGAAATTTTTCGCCAATTTTCAATATCAAAACACTCGAATTTTTGACATTTGACGGTTTCACTGAAGTTTCAGGAAATTTGGTGATGGAAAAATTATATGTTACAGTGATTTTTAAGTTCCAGGCGGCACTGAATGAAAACTGGTCAATTTTGTTTAATTATTCAGTGCAAATTCGGATAAATATACGGAGGCAAAAATTGAATAAAAATTATTCACACAATCGCGAGAAATTTTACTAGTCAAAAGGTAACCGTGGAGCGAAATTGGTAATGAATAAAAAATATGTTTTGCTGTGGATGCAAAAAATTACGGTTCAATTCATAAAATTCTCAAAACTCCAGAGGGAAAATTTATTTTTTCCTTCGGATTTTGTCCCGTGTTCACTGTTAAAAAATTACTCCTGAAATTTCAAGTGAAAAATCTTAAAATTTTTTAAAATCACTCGTTCACACGAAATTTTCATGTATTTTGCTATTGAAAAATCAGTTGACTTTTGGAGTATTCAATGGAATTGCACTTTCCAGGTCGACATGATAATGAAAAAGATTAAATAATTTGAAAATTAAAGCCACAATTTCCCCGAATTTTCAATCCACTGAAAATTTAGTTGGATATGATGTTAAATTGAATTCAAATTCACAACATTGAGAATTAAAGTGCAACTATTGCTTAATTTTCAAAAAATTTCTAGCAGTGTTTTCATATAAAAATCCCAAAAGAGCATTTTGTTTCACTTTTACGTAATTTTTCCTGAATTTTTTTGTCCGTGTGCACTGATAAACATTTTCGTTTGAATTTTCCGTCCGTTCCGAAAAATTTTGATCGTATTCACGTTCCACTGGCATTTCAGGAAATCTTGTAATTGAAAAATCAAATATTCCATTGATTTTCTGTCCAAATAATCTGGAAATCAATAAAATACTTGATTTTTCAGTTCAGTAATTTTGTAACAATTCAGAAAAATCCGGGAAATTCAAGGAAAAATTGATTGTTAGGCAAGACTGAAATCTTGTTTGAAAAAAAGTGGATAACTTGAACAAAGTACTAGCATATCCTCAATTATTCAGATTCAGTAAAGAAAAACAGATGCCCGTCTGCACGTGGAAGACCGATGCTTCCAATTCGAAGGACGAGATACTTGGATTTTTCTTTGTTTCCACGATAGCAGTTTTGTGACACAAATTCGCGAAAACTCGTGAAGATCACTGAGCCGTACATAACTCCGCGCCTTTGGCATCAGAGAAGTACTTCCTACGAATTTACGATAGTGTCCCAAATTATTGTGAAACTTTCCAAAATTTTTCAAGGACTTCGATTGCACGCTGAGAAAGTTTGACTCACCATTTAGAGAATTTTTTGTGTCCCTTCTTCGCATGAACCCTCTTGAATGAGAATTACTTCAGCATTAAACATATCTAACTCGAGAGTAATTCCGTCCACCACGAATACACTTCCCTGCACGGCGAAAAATATTCAGTAAAAATTACGGGACAATTCGCGTAATCCACAATGGGGAATTGTTTTCCGGCAATTTTTATAGGAATGAAAGAGAAGAAATTTGAAACGTTCAGTGAATTTTCAGGTTCATCACCAAACAAAGTACGAAATTGTCACGTAATTTGTCCCAAAGAAGTAAAATCTTACAGAAACTTGCCGACTTATTACGCCTCCAAAATAAAAATTCTTAAACGTTCGACCATTTTTATGAAGCTGGTGAGTTATTTCTACGTTCCGTTCCGTAAAATTTCTCAATCATTGGGGAAAAATTACGGAACAACGTTGTCCCCACAGCGGTATGTCATCAGACGGGTGGTTAATTTTTACGGAACAAATCGTAGAATTTACGTGGCGATTCGTACAATTTCAGTTCCACCTCCCACTTTTTATTGAATTTTCCTTCGCTCGCGGATTACATTTCGAAACGTCATTTTTAGATTTGTTTCTTGTCATTTTTATTTAATTTTTCTCTGCATGTATCACGCACATCAGAAAGAATTTGACACTTAAGAAAATTTACCTCACTAATAATAACCGAATTCGCATTTCCAAAAATGAGATGCTTCCTGAATTCTCCATAGTTCCCCGAATAATTCTTTCCTCTCACATTTCCTCAGTTCCTTACAGATCCACAGTGACAATTAAAGCAAAAATACCCACCAAACGGTTCGTGAGCCAATCAAATATTCAGATAACGCAGTTAAACTTCATCATACTGCACAGACTCCCTATTCTCCCATCATTTTAACGAAGAAGAATCCCAAAAAGCCTTGTGAAGTAAAATTAAACCATTGACATTAAAATCCTTACAACCAGCAAATGTCCACGCGTACGAAATGAGACACCATCTTGCTCATATATCCCCCATCCCCTTTCTCTCTCCTGCCGCCAACACAAGCGTTTATCGGCTCTCGCCATTAATTCCGAACGCGCCTCGGTAAGAAGTACATGATTACCCAATCAAGATGTTATCGGATGAATCAAAGGAACGTGACGCAGGATAGAAGTTATCGAAAGTTATGAGACGGAAAGTTAATGCGCAACAGTGTCAATGTGTCATATCAATACCACTATCTTTTACTTTGGTGACTTTATGCTGCAGCCGGGTGCTTTTCCATGTTGAAACCATGTATGGAATTTCATACGTAGCTGGGACATCTGTGCACCTCAGATTTACATGAACAGTCTCTCCACGCTGTTCTTCCTGGAAAACGAGTTTGCGACGGGAGTTTATTGGTTGAGAATCCTCGGCATCCTTTAATTGTTCTCGTTTACCCTCTTGAGCGGGATGGAGCTAGACTAGAACCCCCGAAAACTGTGTTACTGGAATAAACTCGTGTCCGAGAGGTGCAAAGTGAGAGGAGCGAGAGATGGTGTGGGCGGTAATTTAACGACCCTCCTACAGCACTGTAACGTTCTCAGCCAGCATCACCACGTGTTTTATATGAGGGCCGAGGTGCATTGTGTGGGGAGGGCTGAAGTTGTTGGTTTAGTTACACCGCTTCCCTTTCAGTTGGCATCAGGAGTAGAAGAAAGCGCTGTAAATTCTCGGGATAATCCCTCGGATGAAGTAAACTGATGTAAAGGTGTGATCAGTGTTTCGGGGTTTTTTAGGGGAGAAAAATCTGATTGAAAATTAGGATGGTCTGGTCTGAGAGAAAAAATTACTTTTGACAGAGATGATTTCTTTGATACGAGAAAATATTCTCTTGTCAATTCCTAGAATGCGTCGTATCTAGAATTTAATGGATTGTGAGAATTCACACTTTCCTGATCTGATCACTCATCATCTCCAAGTGAGGAATTCTTGTTTCGATTGCACGATGAACACTTTCATTATCAATTCTAGTGTATGGAAAATTGATTTCAAGTGCTGTGATCAAGTCAACTTAATTGAATTTTCAGTGAAATATGAATTTTCAAAAACAAAATGACAAGAATTTTCAATTTTTTCCTGATTTTCATGAATTTTTACAGAATAATTGCGCTGAAAAATCAAGTATTTTATTGATTTTCAGATCATTCGAACAGAAAATGAATGGAATATTTGATTTTTCAATGACAAAATTTTCTGAAATTTTAGTGGAAATTGAATACATCAACTAAACCTTCTTCATCAAAAGTAGCTTTTTCTGTTAGCGTACTGATGTATTTTGAGAGAGATTTATTATTTAGGCTTTTCAATTGGATTGGCATTATATACTGTTGAAAAATGTTTACTGAATGTTTCGGAACACTGATGTGAAATTTTCAACAGATGACAGTTTGACTGAAATGGAAAAAAATCACCGTTGAAAATTCGCAATTTGACATGAAGATCAAGAAAACTGTAAATTGAACAGTTATTTAATGAAATCCATATCAATGAGGGATATCCTTATAAATATTTTCTTGTTCAGTTAATTACAAATTCAGCGTAATTTGGTACTGAACATTCATGTTTCAATAGAGAATTCAAGTTAGTTGTGGAATAATCGTCTACCTGCTGCTCACAAATTTGGAATAGAATAAAATAGACTTAAAATTATTTTCACCATTGCTGCAATTTATTATTTTACACCTAACGAGCCTCTCCTTCCTCTAAACAAATAACAATAACAAATTTCTATATCTATTCCTATTCTATTATTACTCTATTATTTTCATTTCCATTTCTGTTTTTTGTTTGTTGGTATACCAACAAACAAAATGAAAAGCCCCACATATTTTGCTAGACATCAGTGCGGACATACGTCATTGTCATCCCTTTCCCTAAGAGAGCCCTTCATAAATTAATAGACATTTTTAAGACATCGCAACGAAATTTGAGAAAATGTTCGCGAATTGACAATAATCCAAGTGCAGACGCGTCCATTTCTAATGTTTCATCCTGCCACTGGTCCGTCAGTTCCTTCTGCATTGCCCATGTCTTTCGAATTCAAAGTCTTTCGCAGCCTTTTCCACTCTTCTTCGCTCGCCGATTCCAAGCCTCACTCATTAGCCAAAAGATGTCACCAATGATGCGTTCATAACTGCCGAAATTTCCAAACTTCCATTTGTTCTCATGGCTATGCCATTCATCCCAGACACAACTTCTTCTGCCTCTCACATTCCTCCTTCAACACCTTCATCGATTGAGGGTTGAAATATGCATACTTCAACCCTGCACATCCCATCCTCATTTGTAGGGGCGATGAATTCCTCTTTCTAGTCGCAGCCGCCATGCCTACAGTGTAGCCTCCATTTAATTTTCTCTCCTAATTCACAGTGCCGCCAAAGTCCAAAGAAAACGTTTGACATCGCGATCATGCCGCCCACCTCTGCTATAACCGCTCCCTCCTCTCACAACCTTCGTAATACTGGCGGTATGAGGACCCATTTCGTAGCTTCTACGCATGGTACTCCTTCCACCAATTCCACCACTAGGTGTTAACAAATTTTCTGTTATTCACACTCTGTCTTACATCTCTACTGTGTCATTCTGTAATTCGTCGTTATCTTCCTCCAATGGCTTGAACTTCTTTTGAATTATTCTTCTACATGTTTCGGTGGTATTGCTCGTCCCTCCATCCAGTGCCACATCAATGTCTGAACCACTCGACAGAAAGTAGAAATTGTTCATCAATTCGTAGAAAAAGACGAGGTTTTATTTATACGTTTAGCGACTGCTAGAGAACATTTAAGTATTTGTGCACACAATTACCTTTTTTTTTTAAAGGAATAGAGTATATTTTGTAATACCTGCCTCAAGAGTGCACTTTTCGAAACGGTTTAGCGTGCATAAAGCGGTTGTTTTCCCGCACGGCCTGCATAAAGTTCACGAGCGTGCGTAAACTGAATTCTCGTGCGTAAATCTTCGTAAAGTAAAGTGTAATTTACGCACGCTCTTGAATTTTACGCTCTCGTGCATAAAAACAACCACATTGTCCCCATTACCGTTCGGAATAGTGAAGCCGGTAGGTACTACAAAAAATAGGATGTATTACACGTGCACACGGAGAGAAATACTCAATAAAAATCACCGGAAGAAAAAGTAAAAATTACGTTTCGGAACGTAATTCGGGAGCGAAGTAAAATTCAATAAAAAGTGCGAGTCGGCACTGAAATTGTACGATTTGTTCCGTAAAAATCAACCATCCGTCTGATGACTCACAACTGTTAGGACAATAAGTCGTTCCGTAATTTTTCTTCAACGATTGAAAAATTTTATGGAACAGAACATAGAAATAATTCACCAGCTTCATAAAAATTGTTCAACGTTCAAGAATTTTTTATTTGGAGGCATAGTAAGTCGGGAAGGTTCTGTAAAATTTTACTTCTTCAAGAAAAATTACGTGACAATTTCGTTCTTTGTTCGGTGATGAACCTGAGAATTCACTGAACGTTTCACATCTTCTCTTCCATTCCTATAAAAAATGCCAGAAAACGATTCCCCATTACAGATTACGTGAATTCTTCCATAATTTTAACTGAATATTTCTCTCCGTCCAGGATATTGTTGGCTAGGATTTTGAAGTCAGTAGGAGGCGAACCAGAATCATTCTCGATATTAGTTGACAAGAAAAATATACGGAAAAAATGGATAGTCCAGACCGGGAACCATTATAGAAAATCTTTAAAGTCTGTCTCCAGCCGTAAATCGAAGTTTCTCAGTAGAAAATCCATAGCCCTCAGACGCACCTCCATAATCGCCTGTGATTCAGGACAACCTATGCCATATGACTGTAATACCCATTGAATGTGAATATCGTCGATGAGGAGGTTTGCCTCGTCGTTCTCTCAATTATCAACTGATTGCCCGACGATTATAGGAAATGTAGTTCTAGCAGTACTCTGCCTTCGAAGGCTGCTGCTGCTGCAACTACTGAGGGTGTACTAAAGGTACCATATAAACCCAAGCATTGGTACCTAGGAAACGTTCATATATACATCCGGCAAACCTCATTCCTCTCCTCGTTCTCCACAAACCGGCGTTTTTCGTCGATGGAGGAGGGGTGCCCCACCTTCGAGTCGTCGCGCGTGATTCCGTAACGTGAATTGGTTATTGGTATTTGCTATACGGGTAGGAGGAAAAGGAGAGAGAGAGAGAGAAAATCGTAGGCCGTCGTCCACCTATTTTATATGACTCCCTCTCCACCACTCATTTCTATGTATTCGTGTGGGAAGTCCGTGTCTGCTTCGTTATCGAATATTGGGTATCCGGACGTTACTCTGTACCGATACTCTCGGTCTAGGTGACCCGCTAAAGGTAACTCAAGTTACTGGATTTTAATGTGTTTTTTTAGAGGTTACGGACATGGAAAAAAGTTGATTGGAATTTCAGTTACTCCTTGGTGGGAGTTTGTTTATTTTAAATTTAATTATATGGAAATTGACCGACCGTAATGGCTGGGTGAGTTAGGTGTTGCTCCGGCGGACATCCGAGTGCAGCTGCGTTTAGCGCGGTTAGTACTTGGATGGGTGACCGCTTAGGAACACCTTCGCCCAAAAATTTCGGAAGGTAGGCACGATGCAGTGGCTTAATGTGCCTCTCTAGTCAGTGTGACAGACGGGCACATTAGGGCTCTGCACAATCGGCCGGCTGTACGACTGGGGTTTTCCATGGTTTCCCGTGCGGTCCTAGCCCGAATGGGGTACAGTTAAGAGTAAGACGGCCCATGGTAACGCAGAAAAAATCAGAAGAGAGAAGTGGGAGAGGTAAGGCAGACGAATGGGGAGCCTATAAAATCGTAATGGTAGTAGAAAAGAAATATGAACATGGAAATTATTTGGATGCATTCGAACAATTCTTCTGTGAATCCGGGTTATTGTACGGAGGACACAGGAAAAAATCGAACTAAATATCGAACAATGATAATTGAACTAACCTTTGTAGTTCCCATTGATTTTTTCATTTTTTTATTAAATTTCTCTGGATAACTCATTCAATTTGATTGTGTCAATATTTTCCGATTCAATAATCCGATTGGGATGAGTTAGAGCTCGTTTTGAAGAATGAAAAATTATCTTCAAATTGAAGTTGAACCTGGGAATTTTTACAATGTCATTCACAAGTTATTGACAATTGAAGGGGGGCCGTTTTGCCCCACCCTCCCCTACTTAGTAACAGGGGCGTTGGGACTCCAACAGCAACGTTCGATTGACTCTTTGGGTATTTTTGGAAAAGAAAACATTGAACCCACTCTCACTAAAAATTCTATTGTTAATAATATCGTTGTGCAGTTTAATGAATAGACATCAATGGACAATAATTCATCTCAGATATCGGAGAGAGAGAGAGCGGTATAACACAGTTGAACGACTCGTATACGGATCGATTATAAGATGACAAGCCAGACAAACATAACTACCATGGTGAGGAGAGAGACAAAATACCAATTGTCCCAATGAGTAGTATCAGGCGAATACGGTTTATCACGAGATTGTCGATTTCCACGAATCCTCGTTAATGAAGCCGATGACCGTGAATTTTTTTAAAGACTCACTCTTCTTCGTACCTTTGTAGAGTCAAGTACTCTGCTATTCTGTGTATATCATAAGGCTCTTACAGAGCTATAATAATTGCAAATCACTTATATAATTTTAACCGATCAACTTTAATACCGAAGCGTCGATACTCAAGAAGTCGTATTGCGTATCAGTTATCAATGCTAATGCTATCAATCAAAATTCGTCCAATTGAATACATTAGACGCTGTAGATAATATTGTACGATGTACAACTTATATAACATTGCCTGAATTAATTCATAATCAAAAGTATTCAATTAATTATCGGATTAATGTATAATATAATAAATATCTGTAATAAAACATCTGGAAATTTTTTAATTATTTCATGTGTCCTGATAATTCCCTGGGTCGTTCCAATCAAACCGCATTATTAATGAAATATTAATTAGTCGCAGTCAGATTCATTCTCTATGTCAATTCGCTCCATTTGTTATTTATTTATATATTTACTTATTTCAGTATGGACACCCTCTTGGGTTTTTACACTTTGTGCCCTTTCCAGTTCCCCTTGAGACATCAATATACACTGTACATTGCATAAAGTTCAAAAGTTCATAAACAAGTTCATAACAAAAACATGAACACACACACAGCCATCATCCTGAACTTAATCTTACCAGTTTACATATGTTTTAAATATATTTCCTGCAAAAGCAGTTAACAAGCTCCATTTGTTAATTTTAAATAAATTAACTGGCGACCAACATAATTTTTATTTTGTCAAATGTTGAGCCCTAGCAGCGACTGACCTCGTGTAGCATTTTCTTGTCAAGTAGTGAACAAATTGAATACATTTATAGGGTGAACGGAATTCTGTGTCAACCCATTCCAAATTTTTCCTTATCTTAGTGGTCCCGAATTTTTTCATTTGCCCTTTCAAAGTATTTTATCTCTTGCATACAGGAATCCTCTCAGGTTAGATAAATTAATGTAGAAAAGTTCATTTGAATGATTAATTTTTATCTGTCAAAATTTTTTTATCTCTGCAATTTTTAGTAAATTCATTAATTGCTGGATTTTGAGAGTAATTTTTCTTTCCTAGTTGTAAAAAATGTTGGGAATAAAAAAAAATCTTCAAGTGATTACTATTGTGCTCCATACACTTCCTACATCCTAGTACAATTTTTCCCCGGAATTTTTTCGTGTCCTTTTTTCAATCATTTTATTTCTCTCCATCCTTTTGCCCACTCAGACTTCAATTAATTTCAACTGGTCCTGGGTCCCCAGTGCGCGTGCTTTTCCAATTTCAAATTTCTCCGGCGATCCCACGCCTCTTCAAATCGAAGGGTAGAGAGAGAAAATAATACAGAACGTGAAATAGCATCGGTAGCGAATCGAGAGGGACAGAAATCTCGATAAGAGGATGGTCCCGTCTCGTTAAAAATCAATTATTAGATACGCGCAGTGCCGGAAATTTCGAAGCTCGGGGATTCGGAAAAACGGGCATAAAAGATTAAAAAATCTCTGACGAAGATAGAGATGGGAGGTGGATTGAACCAGCGGAAAGAGTAGACGAATCAGGGGTGATAGAGGGTACTGCGTCTCCGCTGCGACGTGACGCCAGTTGTACCAAGGACTTCATACGAAATTGGAAATATTCGATTAAATATTTGCTCTGATATTGGAGTGCTCGTTGGACCAGGGTTTGGAGTGAGGAAGTGGATGGGCGAGTGGAGGAAAGGGAGGATCATAAACTGGGACGGGAATGAAATTCCGAAATTACTGCTTCTTGGCTATTCATTTGAAAAAAATCCAAAGAAGCAAATGAGACCAAACAAGTAGGGAGCGCGGTCGGCGCATCAATTCCAAGGGTAATTTTTTTTTGGTTCGTATTTTCCCGATATATCGAGATGTATCCGTGTATTCATAATTATACAGAGAACTAGGGGGCTACGCCCCCTGCTTGCTTCGCTCGCCAATCCCCATATGACCCACATATGATACCCATATGACCCTTAATTTCAAGTACCGAAATTTTATCACCAAAAGTTGGTTTGGATTTTTTTAATAGAGACCCTTATTTTGGCCTTTGTCACCCTTAATCTGACCCTTGAGACCGTTATTCTGACCCTCGTGATTCTTATTCTGTGACTCTTATGGCCCTTACATTGACCCTTGTGACCTTTAATTTTGGAGTCTTACTTTCAAGTACCAAATTTTTATCACCAGAAGTCGATTTGGATTTTTATAATACAGAGAGATAAAGGCATCAATAATAATCACGATAATGCAGACTTGAGAAAACCAAATTAATGTAATAATTCAATTAAAACGTAAAGTTTAAGGTTCAGGGTATAATAACAGCAAAATAATAAAGTTCTTACAATGGCATAAACTTGTGACACACTCTCTAGAAATTTTCATCAAGTGATATAGTGCCATGGAAATTATAAAGAATTTCGGCAGTTTTTGCCAAATATTCATTTCCGTGAGAGAAGCATTTATTTTTTCAAAATCGTATTTCTCCTGTTGAGTCATTCCCCGACGAGTCTGATTAGGTTTCAATTATGACAATCATGTTGCTCCACAGGATGACTAGTTGCATTTGACCTTGGATGGACTTCTCCAAGTTTCGATAATTTTTTTAATGTTGGTAATTATTGAGGGAGTGCACTCAAGGTCATAACTAACATACTCATCTTCTGGAGCAATATAATTGTCATAATTGACACCCAATGATGATCGCCTGGGAATGACTCGACTGGAGAAATACGGCATTGAAAAAATAAATACTTCTCTCAAGTAAATGAACATCAAACAAAAATAATTTTTTCTCAGTACATGTTTTCACTGAAAATTCAAGTAAATTGGGCAATCCTCGACTTTCTACTACACAAAAATTTGAAATTTCATTGAACATTCAGTGAAATCTGGATTTTAATTATTTTTCCCCTAATTTCAATTCGATGTCACTCGCCTGAAAATCACAAACCAACGAAATTTAATTTTTTTTCCCAACTGTGTAAGAATTGTGTGCTCCGCACAATAACCCGCCTTCACAAAAGAAATGTTTGAATGGATCCAAATAATTTGAGCAAACTCCCACCAAAGAGTAACTGAAATTCCAATCACCTTTGGACTGAATATTTGGCAAAAATAATTTTTTTCTCAGTGTTGATTCACCACAGTGTCCCCCCAAAATCTCAAGATCGATAATGCCCCCATCCGGAAGCGAAAATCTAAAAACCCGTTTGAATCAGGAAGAGTCCCCTTTGATCCTGGTTTCCTCTTTCTCAGAGAGAGGGGCAAAGGTGCCACCCGATTGATTTACAATGGGCGGAGGTGTGGCGGCACCTCGACACCCAATATCATGCGAATGGTGCCCCGGCAGTATCTCTAACCACGTGGACAATTATCTCACTGGACAAAGGACGGGGGTGGTATATATATAATCCTGAAATACAGCGTACGAATCCCCGCCTGAGGATTTTCCCCCCCGAGGGGACTTTTTACGCAGCTGACGCGCATCTCGTATTAACGCTCGAGTAAACTGCGTGGGCTCGACACACACGCGTGGGCCTAACACACCCGCACACCGTGAGTACTTCACTCCAACTTTCTGCACGCAACTCCAACAATTTTTACTAGAAATCGTTTGAAAATTATCGATAAAAAAATTAAAATCCCTTTTTCCCGTCTCCTGTACACAGACATACGGAGCATTCAATTATACCTCTCCTTGTATAGGAAGCCAATTTATTCGGTTAGTGGTGAAGTATCCGGCATACGTATGCGCTTATCCGATATCGTTGACCCAGCGATCTCTCACCCAACTCCATCTCCCCCGTACGTGGCAATTTTTTCAATAATAACCTCATACCAATGAATTTTCTAATGATAAAATTGATGATAATATTCTGTTATTATGGTTTTTATTAACCACATTTTCATCAACAATTTCTATCAATTTAATTTCCGTTTTTGCTGACAATAAAATCGTTGACGATTTTCTTGAAAATCGCTCTGACGTGATGGTGAATTTACATGCGAATCAGTCACGCTCACGTCCACGCAGTTTATCTTCCTCGGTTGGTTTTTTTTTTCTTGGTTGCGGATTGTTTATGGTATTTTTGTGGGCTGGGAGGTGGCTACTCTCGCGGTGTGGACAGTAATGAGACCGTAAATACCCGGCAATCATCGAATCGGTTGAGATGTTTTCTCGTTTCTTGTTCTCCATGTGTCACGCCTCTGCGTGTAAACTGATATGACACGAGAGAGTGTCGCACATGATGTCTCGTATCGTTCACGGGGCAGGC
>NW_021680345.1:1641831-1667206 GCF_001412515.2 Diachasma alloeum
GGGGGGGGGGGGGGGGGGGGGGGGGGAAGAGGGAATAACGTACGAAAATAGTGGAAATAGTGAGGAGCGCGTGCTGGAGGAAAATGACACGGAACCAATTCCAAAGCCCACGTAACGTGTGCCGTGCGGCTCACGTGCGCGAATATCCGGTGATGCAAAAATAAAAATAATGGGTGGCGGCTGGGGATTGGGGTTTTTCCTTGGGCTGGTGATAATTCAGGGATGTGACTGGGTGGAGATGGAGATGGAAAGGAGGTGGACAAGTGGGATATGATGGAGGGGGTACGTGCAGAGAGTGTGGAGAGATTATGTGGAATGGGCTGGGTAAATCGTTATGAATAGTCAATTACAGTGGCTTTATACACGCGTGCGAGAGACGCGGAGACACGAAATATGCCTGATTTTGTTTGTGCATCTACATTTTTGGCTAAAGGGGTATTGTATTTTTATTTGACTGAGTAATTATTCGTTGAATGCGTTATTGTGCATGACAGTTCTTTTTATTTTTAGAATTCGTTTACACATGTTTATTAAATTTGGGTGATATACGTGATTTAGGCGAGGTTTTGCTACACGAAGTGAAAAGTTGGATAAAAATTACGTAGAAAATGTGGCAAATTTTACTGTACGCAAGGTAATCGGGGAGCAAATTGTAATTCAATGAAAAAGTGGGAAATTACAATGCTTCTATTCGGAAGCAAAAACAAGAAAAACCTGAGACCGAGATGAGATGAATTTACTCGGAATCATCACGAGAGACGAGACCAAAGATTTCCATGTTCATTGAGACCGAGACCATCTGTCCAAAGTATTGTCTTCTGAAGTCTCTCAGGGAAAATGTGCTAAACGTGAGGGCTAGTTGTGCCAAAACTGTACACTGTACCACTCACTCCAAGAAAATTTTTGCAATTAACGTTAATAATTGCTCAATATTGCGTAATCATTCACCTATGTGTGAGAATTTTTCTGTGCCGAAGAATCATTTTTTTTGCCAAACGAATCCTAAGATTCTCCGCAAGAAGTATTCTTCATTGACTTACAATTACGCTCCACGATTGTCTTTCTAGATGATTCTCATCCAGATTTTCCCTGTGTTGAGTTTTTTTTCTGAAATCACTAATTTCCGCGATAAATGCTCAATTAGAAACGTCAAATACTCTATTTGACGTACTTCACTCAAGAATTTTAAGATCAATCATTTTTAACCACATCGTTACAAAAGTTCTCATAGACGTAGAAACTATTACTGTCAGCTCTTTTGCTGTATCATCCAAGAACGAAAGCATGAAAAAAAAGAAATAACTCACTAACGATCTGGTTATAACAACGCTCCTTTCCACCTCAGAGAATAGACGTTCAGATAGATTTGATTTACGCTTATAATAGGGTAATTCAGGCATTGAGAGCGGCTAAGTCGATACACTGTAAAGCCGAACATATGGAAAAGACGTCTCAACTTGTGTATCTCTATATTCCGGGGTTATATACCGTTCTGCAAACGTGGGTGTCTTAAGAACCTGCTGAATTATAAAGGCTTGCGCCGATGTGTTCACTTTACCGTGCTATCCCGCTTCCAGGAGTGTTAGGTGGTTACATGTGCGCCAGTGTAAGCCATGAGTGCGGGGTACAGCGCGTTTAAAAAAAGTAGATGTATGTATATTCGTAATTTTTCCGCTTAATAATTCAAGCAGCGATAAGGCTGCGAGAGAGCATCGCTGGGGGGGAAAAAGACATGCATCGGAGGTAAGGGGTGATGTATTCCAATAACGTAGGTGTTTTAAAGAGTCACTGATTTATGTGGAGCACTTTCAACGTGATCCATTGGCTCCGGTATATTTCATTGGGGTAATGAAGAATATTCTGGGGAGCTCTCGAGAGTGGGCTATAGATGAGTTACGAGGGCTGAAATAAAGATGAAATCATAAAAATTTTGTGGAATTATTGCGCAGGTTCAATTTAGTCAATGAATAACTAAACGAAAACAGAATAATAGATATCCTGAAATTAATGGAATATTTCATTACATTAAATTAAATTAATTGGATTAATCGAATTAATTGGAATATATTATCGCGAGGATCATAACTCGTTCCTTAAAAAGCCGTACATAATTATTCAAGTGAAAGGAAAAAGAATGAAGATTAATTATTTATAGGAAAATCCAAGAATTAAAAAAAAAATAAACAGAGTGATGGGATTAATTTACAGAAATTGATAATGATAACATGTTAGATGCTAAATTTGTTTTTTAGAACTGAAATAAAATGCCCCTGACCGCTTACCTCCAATTGATAGCAATCATTTTTTAGCACCGATCAGTTGCTAATTAAGGGGTAACAGAAGGCGGACGTTTCCTGGAAGTTTTCAAACAACTTTCCTTCTCAAAGTTATTAATATTTTTCGAAGCCGAAGCACATTTATCGTTATAATCGCCTCTTGGAGATTAATTTACTTCGATTTGTAAAAACATCGATAACTTTCGGCAGGAATTTTTTTTCAAATTTTGAAAAATTAGCTACATTCTGTTACCCCTTAAAGTCGGGAACGTATTCTGCGAAAAATTGCACAGGTATTTCCATCTACGTCCGCTCAGTGTGAATGAGGGGAACATTCTTGGGATGGTAATTTACCGACGTACGCGAGGAATTTTCAAAGTACGAGTCGACATTAACCATCGTGGTCAATATGGAAGACGCAGGTGCCTCCAATGATGAAACAAATTTATTTTAATTTAAAGACACGAGACCGAACGGGCGCTACAGCGCGCTGTAATTGTAACAATCATAATTGAAGATCTCAAAATTAAATTAATCATGAATTAAATTTACCACCTCAGACGACTGGAACAAATGAGGAATAAGCGTGACAGACTTGCGAGATGTCGATAGTTATCGACTTTAAGTGTATATTATTTTTAGAATAGGAAAGCATGAGCAATATCTCGAATCGAAAATGAGAACTTGAACATCGCGGATATATCGAACGGAGAAATTAAGGCGATTTTGATGAGGACAATCGTCTTGCGTCAAATTTCCATGGAGCCCACCTAACAAACAAAAAAGAATTGAATACCATTATGTGAAACATGAATAAACGAATCGTAATTGTCAAATCATTTAGGTCAGAGGAAAATAGTATAATTCTTTCTTCACTGTAAGTGATAAAAAAAATACCTCTTCACATCTTCAGTAGAAAAATGATATAACTTTGAAATATTTCATATAATTTTTTTATTGCAACTGCTGGGGTGAGTCACCTCAAAACAAATAAAACTCCTTATGCAGAACATTTAATCGTTATCACAGTTACTGTACAATGTAACGAATTCAATCCCCTCTCTCTACTAGTATGTCCCTCATTGAAATTAAAAAGTATAAATTTTCACAAGGCATATAGAGAACAATCACTTTCCAAATTCCTCACTGCCTTAATGGAGAACCTTATTGAAATACAATGAATTAGATATATTTTATAAGAAAAAAAGGCATTTAATAGCGTCTACATACATCCATTAATGAGTAATGTTAGTCACTTCATTATTCAATGATTCTTTTGGTTCGAGTATGATTATTTACCACGGAAGATCTCACTGCCTGTCCCCCGCTTATACTTCTTTATAGTTAAGTAGAGGAAACTTGTAAAATTTTTAATTTCTGATTATGAGATGATGTTTCCTATATGAAATATCTTGAAGGTTTTTAGAAAAATTATATTTTAAGATCTTGATTTCTCCTCGGTGAACTCAGCATGACGAGGGGTGGCCGGAGTATCACTCTTCCATACATTGACTTTGCAGTGCTCCACGGCCTGTAAGGAAAGCAAATTCTTTCATTTAACAATACATCAGGAATTAGAAGAAGCAAGGATGTATCGCAATTGAATGTAGAGATTAGTTTTTTAATCCTTCATTACTTTTCTGGGGGTATAACACACCCCAAGGTATTTCGAATTTCTTGTTCATCAAGAAGAAAATTTCCTGGTAAATATGAATTATAAACTATGCAGTTATTTCTTTTTTGTTTCCGAATGGAAAAATGGCACAAGTAAAACTTGTTTGAGAGTTTTGATGTTTTTCTCTCAGTGTGGCTTTCAAAAAAGTTTTTCTGGAATGTTTCTCCAGATTTATTAGTAGCAGACATAATTTGAAACGTAATGGGCAGTTTCATCTGTGAATATTTTCGAAAGAACAAGGATTCTCATGGCGAGCCAGAAGAATTTTCCTGAGCAAAGTTCTAAGAGTTATAAAAAAGTTTACCTATCTTTTCTTTCTAAATGTACTAGTTTCAAAGATGTTTGCAAACCGATTCTTATAAACCACGAAATCATTAGCGAAGTGGTCAAACGGTCCAAGTCAATTTAGTATGTAGTTGAGTTTTCCAGAAATATTTCTGAATTCAAGGGAGATAGCAAAATTTTCATAATAACCTTTTTTGTAGAGCAAATCGCGTGCTACTAAAAACGTTATGAAAAAAATTTTGCTATCTCCCTTAGATTTCGAGATATTCCTTGAAACCTGGCCAATAGCCAAAACCGACTTAACCCGTTTGACCATTTTACTACTGAAATAGTAGAAGAGAGTCAGACAAAATGGGACGTTTCGTTATCTTCTCTAATTGTCAATATCTTCATTTATAAAGCAAGATATTGACAATTGGAAAAGATGTCAATACGTCCCATTTTGGCCGACCCCCCTAGTAAAATTCATGAACAACTTACATCACATTCCTTAGCTGCATTCATATCACCGCACCAATAAGATTCTCCCCAGGTGCACCTTCTCTTCCCCAAATCATCAGCCCTCCTGTCTCTGAAATGCTCAGTAGACATAGCAAAGAAATCGCTGCTCGAGCAGAGTGAGAGTTTCCTGCAGACCTCCTTGGTGTTGACCCCATTCTTCAAAAGATTGATGATGCTCTGCTCATAGATCTCCAGCATCATCGTGCACTTGCCCTGCTTGCTGGGAGAAAGCAGCGTGCATGCTTTACCCACAACAGCCTCAATCTTCTCATCGACCTTTGGATCCGTCAACATGGTATCAACCGACGACATGATCCCCTGGCACAATGCGCATTCAGCGATGGAATCGATTACCTTCTGCATGTCAGCTTGACACAGTCCAATCACAGTGCAAACCTCTTTGGGACTGACTTCCCGCGCCAACAGATCAATCACAATGTCAGCGTATTGATCAACAAAGTCATTACACTCCTTTGAGACAGTCTTCGGAAGATAATTGCAAGCTCCATGAACAACCTTCTCAATCGTATCCTTCGTTGATTTATTCTTCATTGCCTTCTCGACGTACTGCATAATAAACTCGCAAACAACGCATTTTTGATCATCCTTAGTCTTCTTCTCCGCGTGGACCGGAAAATTCGGTATTTCGTTAGTCATGATCTCTCCTTCCTGGTCCATGGGGAAGTAGCCAGTAGGTTCTACGTTCTTCTGAGCGTCACACCATTTGACGGCGACGCAGACCTCCTCAGGCGTGAGATCCGCCAGAAGCATCTCAACAAGTTCCTTGCTATAGCCCTTCACCAAGTCCACACATTGGTTGTTCAAGTCTTTGGGGAGATGATTGCAAAGCTTATCCAACTCCTTTTCGATATTCGCCTCAGTTTTGTTATCCTTGATGACATTGTACAGTTGAGTGACAGCTAGAAGACAGAGAGGACAGCTGGGTTTGTTCTGAACTTCAGCCTCCAGCGTCAACTCCCGAGGAATAGCTCCCCAGGCCTCCATGGCGGCCTCTGATGGGCAGACATGTATAACGGGACAAACGATTGAAGGATCGATCTCCTCAGCTAGCAGAGCAATCACAGCCTGTCCATAAGTGCTGACGAACTCGTCACAGGTACCTTCAACGCTGCCAGGCAACTTCTTGCAGACCTTGTCCAAAACTTGTTTCGCTTCATCCTCAGTCGTTGGGCTTGTGATTACCTGTTGCAGGTAATGCAAGAGGTACTCGCAGAAGGAGCATGTCTGCTGGCCTTCGACGTCCATCTTGGGAAGGGACAGGACAGCAAATGGCTGGAGTCTCTCGATTGGAAGTTGCATCTCGTCAGCTTCAGTTTTGGGATAGGTCTTTCTTTGTCCTGCACCGCCAACCCCTACGTTCTTCTGCTTCTGTTCGTTCATAATACGAACTGCAATTTCTGCTGGGCGTCGGGGGAGGAGAGGCATGATGGGCGTCTCCACCTTACCTGGTAGTGGACAGATTCCTCCCATTTGGCAGATGGCGTTGCTGTTCAATCCGTGGACGAGGTACTCGTAGATCTCCGGGTAGTACTGGTCGACGAGAGATTTGCACTCGTCAGCGAAGGACTTGGTCTGCTTGCAGAGACCGTCCAGAACTTGTTGGAATTCCAATTCTGTAGTGTTGGCCACGAGGAGGTCTCTCAAGTGTCCGACCAATTGCTCGCAGAGTTTGCAGGGGAGATCGTCACCCACTTCCACCATTCCCACGCTTGATAGTGGACGGATTTCAACGACTGGACCCTTATCGGCTTCGACCTCGTGCTTGTGGTATTTGCCGCTGCACTGGCCGGATAGGTGACAGATGTTGTTGGCCTTGAAGTTGTCTTTTACGTGGCTGTAGATAGTGTCGAAGTTCACGAGGACTAGGGAGGCGCAGGCATCGGAGAAGGAGCCAAGTTGACCGCAGAGAGAGACTAATTCGTTGGCCATTTGGTCTGGTGGGGTCTGGGAAAGCTTGCTCTCCATGTGGGTTACTATCGTGTAGCACTGAGAGCACTCGTCTGGAGTGAGCTCGTCGTTCTTGAGGGATACGGCTCTAGGGTTGATCTGGAGACATGAGTTGAATAGGTTGAAATGGAAATGTTGTGGACGGGAATTTGTACTCTTTAATAGTGAAAGATTGAGTGCAAATCATTATTTCCAATTCGCTACGCATATTTTTTCAAGTGACTGCCCATGTGAAAAAATCTTGACGGTTATTTTTTAATTGCTGAACTAAGAAGAAAAGATTATCTCTTTAAAATTCTTTAATTGATATCTTTGAGTCACTCCAAAAAATGAAAAATTTTCACAAATTGTAACAATTGCAATGCAATATTTATTATCAAATTCTATAACTATTCCTTCGTATTCTTTGAGTGTTATTTCGTTGAATTGTAATTTACAGCGACAGCCACCATTTTTTCTGTCCACTATCGAAAGCTGAGTAAAGCAATGTCGAAAGGTCAATTGATTAATCGCCACTCGACCGTTAGTTTCCACATGAGAGTTTATAAATAATTCATGAAATGTATGTTATCTCAGATATACCTTCTTAAGCATCGCCTCGTGCTCGACGAGCAATTGATCGATGCGAGCTGAGTTGCAAAGACCAGCGACTGAGCAGACGACAGATGGATCCATCTGAGATGCCAGAGTCTCCACCAATTCGGGGATAAACTGGTCGACGAGTCTGTCACACTCTTTAACAACAGGTTCGATCATCATGAGTCTGCAACTGCCCTCGAAGACAGCCTTGAGGTCTTCCTGGGTCTGATTGCTCCGAAGTTGATCACGTGCTTGGGTCACCATGTCTTTGCAAATGTCACAGACACTGTCATGGTCCTCTGGAACTTGCATCGTACTCCATACGTGCTTGATGCAGTGGGTGGTTGCATTGCATCCAGCAGCATTCCTAAATCATCAAATTTTTCATATTAAATATTCAAAACAAATATTTCTACGAATCGGGCAATGTCTGAAACCAATTGAGACCGGAATTCAGGTGGAGATTATTTTGCAACCACTTTAGAGTGAAGAGGTTTAGGGACACGGACGAAAAAATTTAATAGAAAAACCTATTGAATTCGTTAGAAAATTCTATTGAATTTCTATTGAACTGTTCTATTAGTTTTTGGCCGATTCTATTGAAATGTTCAATAGAAAATATTCAGTAGAAAAAGTCAATAGAATTCAATTTTTCTGTATAACTTATTCCCTTAAGAAATTTTCTATAGAATTTCGTTTCAAAGATATTTTGAAAAAAATCGCTCAAGTCAGAAGAGATCAGTCCGAAATTTGCGTGTAGATAATTTTCTAAATATCTTGTAAAGAAAGACATTCAATTTCATATCACACAAAAGAAGGATTCCTTCTGACGGTTTCCTCTAAACCGATTAGATAGTTCAAAAGGTATTTGCAAAATAATCGACAATGTAAGAAGAGAACAATCAGCGATTAATTTGCAAATGCTCTTAGGAATATTAAAAGAACGAACTAGTCTAGAACGATTCATCACAAGACCTTCTTTTTAGAAAATTTAATATTCTACAAAAAACCCCTGCTAAAAATCTTATTCTCGACCACTCAATTCGAAAAGTACATTGAAAATAGCTGTTTATTATGGAAAAATTGAGGAATTGTCTTACGTGATATTCATACACCAATATCCAGGACCCCACGTACACTGTTTAGCTCCCAACAAATGATTCCCATCATTGATAATTCTAGCTGCTGCAACTGCAAAAATGAAAACATTATCCAACCCCTCTTCATCATCATAATACCACCATTATACTCCACAATAGCTACATTTCCATATTTCTTTATATCAATGACTAATTGGTCCGTCAGTGTCAAATAAACAGGACAAGGTCCAATATCTAACAACAAAACGTGATATCTCTGATTTCCTCTGCATCATGCAAGAGCTGTGGTCGCTGATTAAGAGGAAATCAAAATAACAATAAATTCTAGAATTTAATAGAACGAATAATCGAGTTCAAAAGCATCCAATACCCCATTGAAGTGACCTCAATAATGGCTAACAAACCCATACAAATGAGGCATTTCCATTCTATTAACGGAATTAAATAGGATATAGAGTTAGTGGCAGTCGAACAATTCTGGTGGTAGAGACAATCTTCCAGTGCCTGAGTCATCCATTTCGTTGGAAGTAACCTCACATTCCTTTTGTGACTAATACAATATAAATTGCGTGATTACGTGTAAAAATCCTGTTTTGCATCGGAATTATCAGGCATTCTGCACCTGATGCTCACGTGTGTGGCTTCAGAGGGTCAATTGTGCCGAAAATAATCATTATTACGACGCAAATTAATTTTATTAGCTGGCCATAACAATACGCAGATGTCTGAAGGCTCGGATAATGCAGCATCATCAATGGTCAATGGACTTCGGGGTTATTTTCTTTATTCTAACTGCCAAATGGGGGTTCGATAACAACAGCATTCCTTGTTTATCACCCGTTCGTGCCCTCAGCGAGTTGAAATTATCGTGGAAAATAAGAGAATAAAAACTTACCAGCAAATAGTGCACTGAGGGCGAATATTATCGCCTTCATTTTGACTTCTTCCTCACTCGTTTATTTGTTTTGCGCAGTACTTGGACCTAACTAATGTGAATATTCGATTTTAGTTGCGGTTAGCACACAGATGGACAATTTTCTTTATTCGCTTTGTCACGAGTCGATTGGTAAGCCAATGATGACGTTCCAAACTATCCCGGCGGTCACTGTCGATGAAACGTTTCCCTTGGTTCGTTTTGGACTGACCATTTGCTGTCAGAATGAGTTTCACTTTCTCTGTGTGGGTACGAGCCTATACTGATTTCTGCGAAAGATGTAACCTCGATTTCAGTGGTGGGGAGAATGAACGTAAGTGGGGGGGATACGGCTCGGGTTACTCCTTTGACAGGAAGCACTGTAACTACAGATGCAAAATGACCGTCATTTTTTAGATCGCGTCATATGACCAAAAAATGACGGTCATGTGCCGCACAAATTTTCCAACTACAAATGATAATCACAAATCATTTGTAACCAAATTGTTGTCAAACCATCTATATAGTTGCATAATGACGGTCATAACTAATTTCCAATTTGTGACGGTCATGAATAAAACAAAATAGTTTTCTAATCTATATGGATGGAAAAAAATCGGGATTTCCAGCTCAAAATGCGAATTAGGGCAATAAAAAAGGAATTCAACTGAAAATTGACTGAGAAAAAAATAAAGTTTCATCTATATAGATGAAAAATGACTGTCATTTTGTCTTGACAAGTTGTGACGGTCACAGAAGGGGGAGGGGGAATTGTGACAGCCGTCATGAACTCGTCATATGACCGTAAATGAGGGTCACATGACCGTCATATGACGGGTCATGTGACGCATTTGCATCCTTCACTGTAACCCGTCAGCGCCACGGTCGGCGCTTGCACCGTTAGAGAATCTCTCACGCATTGCGCAGACACTAGTTAGACGGAGAGGTCCGAGCTATGGATGAGACTGGGTTAGTTGCCGAGCATTACCGAACGCCTCACGGAACCGCTCGATGCGGCGAGCAACCACGTATGAAAAAATCGTATAGGATTTTCTATAGCATATCCTATCTATATCCTAGAATTCTACATTCGCACATTCCCTACAGGATTTCCTATAGCATATCCCATAGGATTTTCTATTGTCTTATAGGATATCCTACAGAATTTTCCATAGGATTTCATGTCAGATTTTCAACAGGATTTTCTATAAAATTTAGGGGCATAAGTGCCATAATGAGGGTCAACAGTGTCATATGGGGATTACGTGGGGGTCATATATGGGTCATATTAGAGTCATTTAAAGGTAACGGGGGTCACATGAAGGCCATGTGAGCCTCTTATGACCTGCGTATGACCCTTATACGATCCTCATCTGACCCCCATATCACTTTTTTATCCTCATTCTGACCCTTATGACGCTAGAATTTAGAATTTAGATACACACGTGGCTGGTCGATTAAACGCCCAGAGTCACCTAAATCTTACGATCTTTTACATGACCCTTATGACCCTAAATTTCATAGAAAATCCTACTGAAAATGTTATAGGATATCCTATATAGGAAATCCTATAAGACATCCTGTAGGAAATTCAATAGGAAATACTTGATAGGGATTCTTACAAGAAATCCTATAGGAAATTCTATAGGAAATGTTCGAATTCTCCGTAGGAATTTTTCATACGACCCGACCGACTTTAGTCGCCCCGTGAGAGAATCTTTCATGGTCCTCGGTCGAGCTCGATAGATTGTTTTTTTATGGGGCAGATAACGATTCCTTTGGCACCGCTATTTGGTATATTTTCCTAGTTCTGATTCAAAATTTTTGACGTGCCGCCACCTCAAAAGACTGGAAATAAATTTGTAAAAATCCTCTTAAAATTTCAGCTCTCTATCTCAATCCTAAAACGCCCCCGGCCCCCCCCCAAGAGCATTGTTTTTTCTCATAAAAATAATTGCACTATTGTCTGAAGTATTTCATTTACTCAGTAATTTTCCATGATTATAAAATTTTTAGTGACATAACAGGGAGAGGAGGGGAATGAATTCGAATTTTCAGTGAAACTCTTTTTATTCCGACATGAGACGCTCCGGGGAAATGGAAATTAAAACAACGTACCTGTGGTTTGTATCCCATTTATAACAGATAACGTACAAAAAATGATAATGTAAGAAATTAAATAGTACTAAACATGAATTATCCACAGTGATCTTTCGAAAGATGGAGTTAACAGCTCCAAGACACTTTATTCAGTGCCCTGAAAATAGAATGAGAAGAAAGGTGGAATTCCTTCATTCATTATCGCGGTGTTATACGAACATTGAGGCCGTTTTTAGCTCTGATTACGAGTTCGGCAGTGATACTGATGTCCTCTCGACGCTCCGCTGCCTCGATTCGATATTTTCTTAGAACCCCTGAGATCACTGCTTTCTCCTCCAACACAGCGAATTTTTGACCTGTGAAATCATTTTCTTTGTTTAATAATGAACAATAAAGACATTGAAAGACATCATTACAAAAAAACAGTAAATTTTTTATCACTCAAGAACGGGTGGAAAACCTAGCGCCTTTATTATGGAATTCCTTTTTTTTGCCGATTTCCATCGAACTCGAAGCAAATTTTATGAAAAATTATTTATGGCACGCCGCGCAATAAGTCGAGTTTATCGTACGCTGCGCTTTGCGCAGCGTGCTTCAAACTCGACGTCTGCACGATGTGACATAAAATAGTATAGACCACTCGGGCATAAACTTCGTTTTCAACGAATGTGAATACAGACCTCGCCTTCGGCTCGGCCTGTAAACTTCGCATTCGTCGAAAACGAAATTTGTGCCCTTGTACTCTAATGTACTATTAACCCTCGATCACTCGCTCAATGAACGCGACGCCGCCACCCGTTTTCGTTTTTTTATATTTTAGCGTGCTTCTCGACGCTTAAAAATTCTGAAAAAATTAGAGTTCCCAGTTCAATTCTTTTATTAAGCGTTGCCGTTGTCCGCTTTTTTCTCGGGAAATTTGTTTACCTAAAAAAAAAAACAGAAACTTCGAACGGGCAGAAAAGCGGCGCTGCGCCGCCCGGTGCGAGTGAGTCCCTGTCGATTCTTCGGGCGTCAGTGTTGCTACATTCACTGCCACACTACGAAATACATGTACAGCGGTAAGCGCCAAAATATCGAAAATTGGTTACTATTGCAGGACATAGATAAAATTGCGCAAAAAGGGCGTTTCATGCGACCATTTCGTCGTGAATGAAATATATTGAATTAAACGTTTGTTTAGAGATTTTGGTTGTACATAACTATTCAATCCTATCGTGATTATAAAAAATTTCTCATCATGACGAGACGGTGCGAAATCCCGAATTCTTCTAATATACCTATATAAATATATGCAATGAAAAACTATGATGTTCAGTGAACGGAAGGGAAGACCACAGACGTATCCACGTAAAATTACAGCTGTATCAAAAATACAGACACCCGCAGTTTTTTTTAAATCGTTGAAATCAGGTCATTTTACCGTGGAACACCATAATTATTTTGTAATTTTATTCGCGGGGCCAAATTTTCTCACATCATTTTTCCGTGACTAAAAAAAAACAAGACTTCCATTCGGAAGTAACAATTATTATAAGTATACCAATACAATTCCTCGGCCCCGCACTGAAAGGAATGAAAGCATAAGGATGTCTCCCATTTGCATTCTCCGCCAGAAACCTATCAGGATCGAATTTCTCAGGATGAGGGAAGACCTCAGGGTCTCTATGCAGCATTGGAACTATAACCATCGCTGTCGTTCCCTCGGGAATCGTGTACTTCCCTGCATAACAAAATAATCACCTCATTATCCCTAACTACAAATAAAGATGTTCTGATGATATCTGGATAGTTCATTTTCTACCAATTTGCACGTCTTCCGCTATGCGACGAGCAAGCAGCGGAACACTGGGATACAAGCGTAATGCTTCCTTGATGCATCTCTCTAAGTACTTCATGCTCTTCAAGTCCCTCAGTGTCGGCCGCCGGTCGTAATCACCTTCACCGAAAACTTGTTCCAATTCGTCGATCACACGTTCCTTTGAAGTCATTCGTCATTGTTTTTTTTTTGCAATTTTTGAGTATGAAAAAATTGAATAGAAAGCACTTTTTCCAAAAAATTCTATTGGAAAATTATGTTTTTTCGTCCAGTCCTATAAAAAATTGTACAACTTTTTCCTTATGTCTCATTACAAAATTCAGAAGAAAAACCTAAATTTCATTCTGAAGGAACCGTATGAAGTTAAGTCAAACAAAATAAGTTACACAGAGAAATAACATCTCTACCAAAATTGTTGGCTGAAACTTCTTGGTAAGTTTTATCACGTGAAATTGTCGGCTATTATTCCCCAAGACCTTCAAAATTAACGAATACTTCCCGAATGTTTTATTGCATAGCAACGAGAGGGATCAGTTTTGTAGAAGCTCGCGCTGCGCTCGGGATTTTCTTGCAAAACTGATCCCGATCGTTGATATGCAGGAAAACTTGAGGGAAATATCCTATGAATTTTGTAGGTCGAGGGGTACTCGGAGGACAATTTCTTCAATCCTAATTTTGGCCTCTGATTTTGGATCAGGGTGCGGTGTTCGGGATTACGGGACACATTTCACCAAATCAAAACCCGCATATTTATACACACGCGGGTTGGAATGTCCTGTTTTCCTCCCTTGGTGCACAATCTACTATTAACCTGAGTGAAAATATTTGGGACTCAGTAGTATCTTTAACGCGACGCGTCACTAATGTATTGACTTGTTTCTACGAAAAAATATCGATTGCAGAACGCACGACAAAGTTGGATAATTTTCAACACAAATCGGCGCCTAAATTCAATAAAATTTGTCAGAGAAAGCACTAGATTCATCTATGGAATTTTTTCATACGCGTATAATGAGAATATGTTATTATTCATTTACTTGATACTCCGGATGGCAGCCGAGGAGATAAAGCGTCCAGCAGACTGCTGATGATGTAGTGTCGTGACCCTAAAATCAATGCAATTAAAAGTTCAATACAATTGTTTGATTAATTTACAATGTTTTTCTCTTCCCATCTATTTTTGCCCGTCTTACTTCAAACATGAACGTGTCAACCTCTTCTCTAATATCTTCATTAGATAAAAGAGTTCCATCTCTAGAAGCTTCAATCAGCAAATCCAAGAAAGCCAAGCGCTTCTTCTTCACTCCATCTCCTTCGTCAATATTATTGTTTTCAACATTACTCGAAATTTCCATTTTTCTTTCTGATATCACCTACCGAAAAAACTCATGTAATCGTATGAAAGATGTTAATAATACGTTACAGTGACTGGGCAAATATAATTACCTTATTAGAAAAGGCATGCAGGACACGTATGCACTGCTGATGTTTTTCATACAGCGGTGAAATTCTAAAAAGTAAGTCTGGATGGTACCAGATTGTAGCCTGCCGGGTTTGAATTATGTTTCCAATGCTGTAAGTTGATGTGTTTATAATCACAGTAAAACATGTCACGGATACTGGATTCATATTTCGCTGATAATGAACAGGAGAAAGAAATTGAATCTTATGGTAATGTAACCAAACGGAGAAATAAAAAGCGAGAATTATTATGTGGAAACCTAGAAAAAAAGTTGATGTACCGCAGAGTGGATCCAATCACCAGAATAAAATCTGGTGCTGGCATTATGAAAATTTCTTGTCAATCGGGTGAAAATTATCTATCAATCGAAGAAAAAATTCTACATGCAGTTGAATTTTTCAAAGGTTTTTTTCTTACGATATCGATAATATTTCGGTAGCGAAGCGGTAAAATAGATTAAATCGACTTAGCCCTTAGTGTTCGACCTGAGATGTCGGACAATTGGTGTCACAACTTTTTCTTGATCAATACGTTACCGCGTATCTAGAAAGAAATCCCCGATATCCGTTCATTTTTCATTGAATTACGAATTTGCAATTACGCAATTTTTCGAAATTTTACTGAAAAAAAATTGTCACTGTTAGAAATTTCTAAAGAGCGAGTGAGTTCCGATAATTTCAGTCCAATATTTTTGACAATGTAGAGTGCAAGCGCGATAATTTTTCGGGTATTGTTCTCTCTGTGGAAAGAACGACTTTCCGCATAGATCAAATATATCGACTTACGTATAAACAGCACGTACATATTCGCTGTCACTATCGTTTTGGGCAAACACTTGTCTTCCCATCGCGGTTTCTAGAATGAGAAAATTGTATTCTTTAAATCATTGTCGGTGTTACGGTAGTACACACAGAAAAACCTAAACGTAAATTACGTTTAAGAAGTCGTAGTTCAAGCGTAAATTGCGCTCAAAATCGCCGTAAAGTACGATTACACAAACGTAAATTATGATTTTGTATTCGTAAATTATGCACAGAATCGCCGTAAATTACGGTTTCATACACGTAATTTACAGTTTCGTATTATTGATTCCGTATTTTAGGTTTACTTATCCGTAGTTACCGACGAAGAAAAAAAATTATTTCAAGCGTAAAATACGATGTTTTTTTGTAAATTACACAGAAGTAAATCGACAAATACGTTTCTATTACGATCGTAATTTACGAGTGCTTAAGCGTGACATGTGCTTAGTGAAACGTAGTGATGCTGTCGAGACTAGTCGAGAATTATTTTGAAGAGATCATCACGGTCTGGCAAAACATCGAAAGTTTTGGAATCGTCGCAATATCTCGAAAGACATTGGATCGGTGCATCTCGTCACAATTCCGGGAGGATTTATCTTGCCTGGATCTCGAGATTTTCGGTTTTTTAAGTTCACGAGACGAGACAGATATCGAGACAAACATTTGAAAAACAGAAAATACTGAAACTCAGACGGGATGGATTCTTCCAAGTTCGTGACGAGATGCACCGATCCAATGTCTTTCGAAATTACGACGATTCCTAAACTTTCGATGTTTTTTTAGACCGTGATGATCTTTCCAAAATAATTCTCGTCTAGTCTCGACGGAATCACTAGTGAAACGTAAAAAACGCATTGTTTGGGCGTAATTTGCGTTGTCATTTTGACCGTAAAAGACACCTTTTTGAAGCCTAAAGAAGATTCCACAATGAACGCAACGCAGACTTCACGCATCGCCTGCAATTGTGTATAAAAATCGTTGACCTGTTCTTCGATTGTTTTGACAATTGCAAGCATTGCGTCAAGACTGCGTTGCGTTTATTGTCAAATCTCCTTCAATTCCGATTTTCATGGCAGAAAAGAGCGACCAGACATCATATTGGCATTAAGCGTAAATTACTTTTAGCAAACCGTGAAATCCTCTTAACAAAACGTAATTTACGTTTAGATTTTTCAGTGTGTAAATTATGAGACAAAGTTTTACCACAGATAATATCCAAAGTGCAGTGGGTGACGTAAGGAAAAATATTGAACGACTCATTGTGAACCTCGCGTGAAAGTTGCGTCACTAGAACCTCAGTCTGTTCTCCAAAGACTTCAATGAAGTCCTCGAGTATTTTAAAATGAAACGTCGGCGTCAGGATTTTTCTTCGCTGATGCCACTTACTCCCTGTTAGGTTGATGGTTGAAAAATGCTCGTAAATATTTACTGCGCAATTATGAAATTATGCGGTTTCGTAAAGTTGATTGTTGTATTACCGTGACTGGTGAGCAGGCCTGTTCCAAGCCAAGGTCGCAGGAAACGATAGTCGGAGCTCTTATCAATGTGGCGATTGCTGCTGAGAACTGCTTCAACCGTGGAGGCTTTGCTGACGAATATGTAGGGGTGCTGACCCACCCACGCTTTGTTGATGCCTTCGCGCGAGCCCCAGAGCATACGCATTCCCATTATTCTTTGATAAAGCTCTGAAGGAATGAAAGAATCGAACTAAATGTCGGAGATTACTCTCATTAAAGCTCTTATTGAACAACTCCTTCCAGCCAATTTACGGTCACAAACATGCACACGGAGAGAAATATTCAATAAAAATTACGTATCTTTTCCGTAATTCCGGAGCGAAATGTGGTGGTAGGAAATTTTACGGAACTGTCACGGAATTTTTCCCCAGCGTTCCGTAATTTTTATCTGGATCTCCTGTGAAAAGTGACGATACCGTCACTTAAATTTTCTGAGTCGATTCCGTAATCGGTGAGCAAATTGTGAGTTGCAGAATTTTTACTGATTTTCGGTGAATAACTAAAATGGAATTCACATTTTCCAATAATTTGCTCGGCAGTGTGATTTATCTGTTACGAGATCTCTTGGAGTTGATTAGGAGATTCTCTTGAAAATTTCCGAGATATGTCATATCTACCAGAATGTCCGCATGAAAAAGGCCCAGTTTGACATGGACCTATGCATACGACGATAATGTTGATGACATTCCCCCAAATTTTAAACTCAAAACGACCCCAGTAGCCTGAAAAATGACGTGAATATTTCGAAAACTAGAATCGACAACGTGAGTCCTTTTCATGCGTACGTCCACATATATTCATTTCAGTTGCTGCTACGCCGTTCTATCGATCGTTTCCCAGTTTCTCCGAATTTAGAACTTGATAAAAAATCATTCATAACGTGTCAAATCCCAGGAATTTATATCTAGTGACATTTCCAGCAAAATTTGATGGTGCCTATGCACTGTTAAAAATTTTTGTCTGTATTTTCCGTGTCAAATCCCGAAAATTTTGATCGTGTTCAGTTCCCATTGAAAATTGAGGATATTTTGTCACTGGAAAATCAAATATTTAATTGATTTTCTGTTTGAATGAACTGAAAATCAATAAAATACTTGATTTTTCAGTTCCATTATCCCGTGAAAATTCGGAAAAATCCGAAAAATTCAGGGGAAAATTGAAAATGCATGTCATTTTGTTTCTAAATATTTATGGTCCGTTATAAACCATTCTTGAAGATGTGGAAGCAGTCATATCCCCATTTAAGTGAAACTCAAATTTCCCTTGACCGTCCCGCATTCACCCTACCACATCACACACGGAGAAAAAAATTCCAGAAAAATTATTGTACCAGCACGGTAAAATGGGTTTGTTTGGACGGATCCGGAAAAATTACCATGTCAGCACAGGAAAATTTTCTGGGTACAAGAATTTTTCACGGTAAATCCGAGATAAATTCCTGCAGCGCACGGCAGAATTCCGGTGCTGGCACAGGAATTTTTCCGGGTCCGTCCAAATGAACCTATTTTACCGTGCTACTACAGTAATTTTTCTGGAATTTTTTTCACCGTGCGCCTCCTGACACGCGGATTACCCCCGCGGGAAAGCCTTTGCAATTCGACTCACCCTCATGATCAAGATTCAGTTCTATTGTGTTTCCAACAAGAGGTAGGGCTGCTGGTCCAGGGATTTTGTCAAGACATGCCCGATAGCGTTTCTGCAAACGGTACCATCCAACGAGTCTCCAGAGCACACTGGTTGCGAAGATTATCATTAGAAGCCCAGTTTTTCGGTGGAGTAGGTCCCATTCTATCGGAGCCCAAAAATGCGGTTGGAAAACGAACATTTTATGAGGTCGGAATGTTCGCCCCAATTGTCTATCTCGGATCGCTATTCAGATTCATGGAGAACAATTCGAGCGAAGGTTTTCCAATCGCTAACACCAGGAAACTGACGAATTTATCGATGAGGAAAATGTAAGAATCGTTCATTTTGACAATCATCCCCACGCATTTAACTCTTGAAAGTTGATGCTTAGTGATTACGTAAAATTAGTTTAAAATCACAATCTTGGTTTATTGTTATGAATATAAAGTTCCATTGTTAATGAGATTGTGGAGTTTCGGATTGTGTAAGATGTTTTTCTACAATCAGAGTTTATTTTCAAAGTGCACCGAGATTGCGCAAAATCTGTGCGATCCGAAAATCGCGGTAATTATTGTGATTTATTTACCGATGTGGAAAGAGTTATCAGTTGAGTCTTATCCACACAAGATATCACTGCAAAGTGATGACTAGCTTATTTTCAGATGTTGCCGTTTATCACCGGTAGGTAGGTAGTATGGGAATCAAGATCTTTCCGAGAAATACAAGCAGATGTCGTCGTTGTTCGTGTTGAACGCTTTTTGAGCTTCCAAAGCTCCGCAACAATATCGACTAAACAAATTAAGAGTTCTAGTGGAAAGTGGTCAATCGTTGGAGCGACAACTGAATCTTCGCTTCAGGTATGAATCCCGATTACACGGTTAAAAATTTTTGTCTGAAATTTCCGGTACACTTTTTGGAAATTTTTATCGAATTTAAGTATCACTTAAATTTCAAGGAATTTCGTCATTGAGAATTCGGAATTTCGTGGAAAAATCAAAAAGGACTGTAAATATCAGTTCCATTTTTTCCTGAAAATGAATACAAAACCGGAAAATTCCGATCACTATATTCTTGAATTTTCAGGACAGTGACACTGAATGCGATTTAGGGGTAACAAATTATAAAATTTCAGATTTCACTGAAAATTCAATGAAATTTGCCACTCCATATTCAGGTTCGATTGGAAATTCAAATAAATTAAGGAATTCTCGTCTTTGTGCTGCTTAAAGTTCTGGAATTGTAAGGGAATATTATTCCGGAATTGAGGATAAACTATCCCGGACTCCGAGATACACGGAAAAAATTATTTGGTGAATTTCAACACCTAGTTGTTAAAAAAATGAATTACCAACCAATTCACCAAATAATTTGCTTCATGTATTATTCCAGAATCGAGAATAAAATGTTCTAGGGGAGAGTCGGGTAAAATGGGACGTTTCGTGATTTTCTCAAGCCAATATCTTTACTTATAAATAAAGATATTGACAATTGGAAAAGATCTCAACATGTCCCATTTTGCCCGACCCTCCCCTAAATCATGAAATATTATTCCGGATTCCAGAATATTATACACCCGATTCAAGAATTTTTTTCTCAGTGTATGCTGTAATTCACGTGGCACCCAATTCAGCTGTGAAATTGCAATTATCAATAATTCCGCAATGATGGATAACCAACGTGTGCAACATCCGTTATGAAATCCCTTTAACATTGGTTGATGATTGGGAATGTTCAGAGGGTGGATGGAGGGTGAGAGGAAACAGTTCCCTCAGGTAAACCGGATCAAAGCCGTGCAAGGTGCAGAATTGCTCGTGCCCTGTCGACGTCAATTTATCCCTAATACGTCAGGCCAGTCGGCCAACCACCGTGGGGTTCGTCTTTGATCCTACAGAGCTCGACGAGAGAGACAGACATACACAGTTTGAGTTTCTCTACCCTCAGCCAAATCATCCCTTGACTATAATACCTTCCGAAAACTCGTTGTCCCCCTTTTCTAGATAGTCACGCGCCGCGTATACGTTTCGCTGAGGGGTTTTCGGGAAAATCCAATTTGACTCCGTGCATGGAGAGGATGTTTGATTGAACTCAACTCTATGTTTTTTGACCTGAGCGGAACGAAAGGGAGAATTATGTTCATTCGGGGTTTTGTAGGAACGAAATTGCCAACGCCCTTTTGCGTGTCTTTACCCGAGCTGAAAAATTTGGTCTTACACTGTTACACATGGACAGAAATATTCAATAAAAATTACGTATCTTTTCCGTAATTCCGGAGTGAAATGCGGTTGTAGGAAATTTTACGGAACTATCACTGAGTTTTTACCTAAAATCACGGAATTTTTCCAGAGCGTTCCGTAATTTTTACCTGAATCTCCTGTAAAAAATTCCGATACCGTCACTTAAATTTTCTAAGTCGATTCCGTAATCGGTGAGCGAACTGTGAATTCCGTAATTTTTACTGAGCATTTCTCTGCGTGCAAATTCTTGTCTGAAATTTCCGGTGCACTTTTTCCGAATTTTTATCGAATTTAATTACCACTGAAATTTCAAGGAATTTCGTCATTGAAAATACAGAGCTCCGTGGAAAAATCAAACAGAGATTTCTGTTTCCCTGAAAATTAATAGAAAACCAGTAAATTCCGGTAGATTTATTCTTGAATTTTCAGAACAGTGACACTGAATGCGATTTAAGGGTAAAAACATCATGAAATTTCAGATTTCACTGAAAATTCAGTGTAATTTGTCACTAAATATTCATGTTAGATTGGAAATTCAAATAAATGAAGGAATTCTCGTCNAAAAATTCCGATACCGTCACTTAAATTTTCTACGTCGATTCCGTAATCGGTGAGCGAACTGTGAATTCCGTAATTTTTACTGAGCATTTCTCTGCGTGCAAATTCTTGTCTGAAATTTCCGGTGCACTTTTTCCGAATTTTTATCGAATTTAATTACCACTGAAATTTCAAGGAATTTCGTCATTGAAAATACAGAGCTCCGTGGAAAAATCAAACAGAGATTTCTGTTTCCCTGAAAATTAATAGAAAACCAGTAAATTCCGGTAGATTTATTCTTGAATTTTCAGAACAGTGACACTGAATGCGATTTAAGGGTAAAAACATCATGAAATTTCAGATTTCACTGAAAATTCAGTGTAATTTGTCACTAAATATTCATGTTAGATTGGAAATTCAAATAAATGAAGGAATTCTCGTCTTTATGCTGCATAAAAATCTTTTCCCCTAAATCGCATTCAGTACCAGTGTTCTGAAAATTAGTAGTCAACTTTCCATGAAATTTCATTTTTTTCCAACAGTATAATTGGGAATTACTCGCGAAAATCAGTGACATGTCCCTGACCATCAAATCTCTTTTTCTCTATGTTGTCACTTTTATGAAGATTATCATTAGATTATCATTGTAATTCTTGGAATTACATTTTTTTTTCAAACAGTGCATTCCCACTCAGAACATAATACAATGGAACCTGTATTCTAATTCTATCATATCCAATCATCCCCCCAACCAGTGAAACCGCATGTCATTACGTATTCGCCCCATTCATAGGAACTGCAACAGAGAAATTTCTTTCAAGTCCAATTTCTCTGGCTTATGAAAAGGTAACATGATTTTTTCACATGAAGAATCTTTTCTTCCATCATTCTTGATTTTGTCCCCTTCTAATCCCGGAATAAATCATTATCACATCATATAATGACAAATTGGGCGGTCCGTTGGCATTATACTACCACATATGCCCCAAACTTCATAACATTAAACTGATTCGACTTTTATCGTTCGCACGAAAGGACTGAGAAAAAACGGAGGATTGTAATGTGGAAGACATAAAAAAGGACCGAAGGGAGAAGGAGCCAAAACTATCTGTATGTACCTATAAACGTACACCCAGGATCGTTCCATAGATCATTCCATTGTTGGAGAAAGGGGGAGTGTACACACATTATATATCGGAATAGACATTATGGCATTTTGCGATGTGGTGTACACACTCTGGGGAACAACGACGACACAGAATGTGCGGTGTTTGGTCTCCATTAATATCGGATCGAAAAACTGGGATGGTTGTACCGTGTGAGAGAGATGGCGCACAGTTTTTGGCCCTCTTGTATCTCTTTTTTATGGGGCCATATGTCTTCTGCGTGCATTCGCTCACCATTGGGGATTCACTCATTTGTCAACCACCAATCTGGCCAGTACTATGACTTTTATATTTGGTCTATTTCAAAAGAATAATGTTATGATTTCTGTCGGCGCATTTTACATCCCAGAGTTCACGGGAAAAAATATACTTGAATTGAGTATAAAATATACTAGAATCAGGAATAATATACTTAAATCGAATGTACGAAAAAATAGCCGAAGGAAAAAATAGCCGATGTGTAATAACACGCGTCGTGTGTGGTAAAAGACAAAATGACCGTTCATTTTCGGTCATTTTTTCCGCCTACCCCGAAAATGACCGATCATTTTGTCGCCTACTATGCACAACACGTGTTACAACTCATCGGCTATTTTTTCCTTCCGCTATTTTTTCCGCCTACCAGTGGTAAAACGGTTCAAGTCGACTTATCTCCCAGTCGAGTTTTTGAGGAATATTGCCGAATCTGAGGGAGGGAGCAAAATTCTTATAATTACATTTGTTGTAGCTCTCAATCGGCTCTACACAAAATGTTCAATAAAAATTTTGCTATCTCCCTTAGATTCCGAGATATTCATTGAAAAGTGGTCAATAGCCGAAATTGACTTGTGCCGTTTTACCACTTCGCTATTGAATTACTTGACTTGTTCGGAAATTGTTCACAATTTTTTTCCTGTGTGTACCTATTAAGGAGTAAATTTCAGAAATTTCTCTTTTTATAGGAATAATGGTTTCTGAGAATCCATTTAGGAATGTTCCCTCAGCGATCTAGGGTAAACAGATCAATTTCGGGACGGGGGTTAGTTTCTGAACGATTTCAACTTGCATTAAATATTCCATAAGTAAAATGAAAATTGTACTGTTTATTTCACCTTTATATAATATTACTCGTGTACAATCATGTGATCAATTATTTTTTCTATTCATCGACATTTAAAAATAATAAAAAAGTATGGCCCAGCCGTCCAGAAATTAGGGGTCTCAGCTGCATTCAACTATTTCTAAATTTAAATATTCTTCGTTTTGTTATTTTCAATTCAAATATTTTTTTTTCTGCTAATTAAAACATTCTCGAACGTGCGGAAGCCATCATATCTCCATTTAGAGGATTCTTGTGTTTTAGATCCTAACACGAAACTCGAATTTCTCTTAAGGGGAAACGAAACCCCTGCGTCTACATGAATTTTTATAATTGTATTTTCTCCTACCATTATTACTTTACATGTATGAAATTACTTTATCGGCTCGATCATTGCATTGTTGAGGGAATGAAGTAGTTTCATAAATAACAAATGATTATTGCAGGAGAAAACACAATTCTAAATTGTCATATAATTGTTAATATCATTTTTTTTGTTATTCCATCGCAAAGTTGCTTTGTTTTTTCTCCCAAGGCAATAAAACTATCTCCAAAATTCGATTTGCAGTATGACTTGATGTAGGTATTATGTAGATATCAGTATACAGTACGAAAAAAACAGGGAAAAAAATGTTAGAGCCCCTTCGGGGGCATTTAGAGGGTTTGCCGACACCTACTGCGTTGTTGACGGGGTGCAGGGGTGGACCATAAAGTGTCAACTGGACCCCCCACATCTGGTCGGCCCGCTAGGGTGTTTCTTATTCTGATTTTTAAACGATGTAAAAAACTCCGCTCAGCTGCGCGAACCGATCAACCTTGACATATCAAGGAAAATCATTGAATCAAAATATTTTCGGTGTGTGTCATCAATCAATTTTTTATGAAGAAAGGTGAGCACAATGGGCTGTTCCTGAAAGTTTTTCAAAAACTCCCCTTCAAGATAAATGAAAAAAACATCTCTTTTTAATGATAATCAACTAAACATCGAGAAACACATTTCAATATCCATCCCATCATTCAATATTGTTTAGCCCATTCATAATGAGGAGAAATATTAAATGAATATGAAAAATACATTTTTTCAAAAATATATGAAGATGAAGGAACTAGAATGAAAAATGAAGAAGATCAGGGTAAATGGGATAATGGGGAAAATGGAATGATGTGAAGCTCGATTACTATAAGAGACGAGGAGGCATGCCCCGAGTCGAATAATTGGACCTGACAAGTTCTACTTAGGTCTTTCCGTTCAGAACTGGATAGGTCTTGGGAAGCCTCTTCCCAAGTGCTTTCGAGACCTTTCTACCTCTGGTTATGTCCCATTTCAGCACTTGTTAGGTGTAAGCAGGACTTGTATTCAGACTTTCCAAATCCTTGCCGGTCCCCGTAATTCTATGGGCCTCTATTAAATCTGCGTTCATATCCCTGTTTACTCATGCGTTATTGAAATAAAAAATGCAATTATTGTTTTTTTTTTAATCTCGAAAATCGACATTTCACGAGAGGGTGGAGGGGAGATGCATGTATGTGGAGGCTTGACATTTTTACCCAACAAGGGGAGAAGGTAGCAGAATCTATTCTAGCCACTCTTGTCCCTACGCTTGCATGCATTATCCAAATAAAAAATGAAAGTGTTAACAAATCTGACCATTGTTCCAAGTAAAAACCGAAAATCTGACCCTGTGGCCCCCGGTGAATAATTTTTTTTTTCAGTTTTCACTTTTTCCACATACTTTTGA
>NW_021680345.1:1667459-1779194 GCF_001412515.2 Diachasma alloeum
TGTGACCCTTGGACCGACTTTCCCCCCGGAAAAATCCAAGATCCGACACTTTGGCCACCGGTGAAAATTTTTTTTTTTCATTTTTCACTTTTTCCACATACTTTTGATAGTTCTGAATAGCTCGTCGCTTAAATAGTTGGAATCAACGTTCACCCGGCTAAAGAATTCGATTTTGGCAAAAACTCCCAGATCTGACACTTTAACCCTTGTGACCCTTGTGACCCTTGGACTGACTTTCCCCCCGGAAAAATCCAAGATCCGACCCTTTGCCCTCCGGTGAAAAATTTTTTTTTTCATTTTTCACTTCTTCCACATACTTTTGATAGTTCTGAATAGCTCGTCGCTTAAATAGTTGGAATCAACGTTCACCCGGCTAAAGAATTCGATTTTGGCAAAAACTCCCAGATCTGACACTTTAACCCTTGTGACCCTTGTGACCCTTGGACTGACTTTCCCCCCGGAAAAATCCAAGATCCGACCCTTTGCCCTCCGGTGAAAAATTTTTTTTTTCATTTTTCACTTCTTCCACATACTTTTGATAGTTCTGAATAGCTCGTCGCTTAAATAGTTGGAATCAACGTTCACCCGGCTAAAGAATTCGATTTTGGCAAAAACTCCCAGATCTGACACTTTAACCCTTGTGACCCTTGTGACCCTTGGACTGACTTTCCCCCCGGAAAAATCCAAGATCCGACCCTTTGCCCTCCGGTGAAAAATTTTTTTTTTCATTTTTCACTTCTTCCACATACTTTTGATAGTTCTGAATAGCTCGTCGCTTAAATAGTTGGAATCAACGTTCACCCGGCTAAAGAATTCGATTTTGGCAAAAACTCCCAGATCTGACACTTTAACCCTTGTGACCCTTGTGACCCTTGGACTGACTTTCCCCCCGGAAAAATCCAAGATCCGACCCTTTGCCCTCCGGTGAAAAATTTTTTTTTTCATTTTTCACTTCTTCCACATACTTTTGATAGTTCTGAATAGCTCGTCGCTTAAATAGTTGGAATCAACGTTCACCCGGCTAAAGAATTCGATTTTGGCAAAAACTCCCAGATCTGACACTTTAACCCTTGTGACCCTTGTGACCCTTGGACTGACTTTCCCCCCGGAAAAATCCAAGATCCGACCCTTTGCCCTCCGGTGAAAAATTTTTTTTTTCATTTTTCACTTCTTCCACATACTTTTGATAGTTCTGAATAGCTCGTCGCTTAAATAGTTGGAATCAACGTTCACCCGGCTAAAGAATTCGATTTTGGCAAAAACTCCCAGATCTGACACTTTAACCCTTGTGACCCTTGTGACCCTTGGACTGACTTTCCCCCCGGAAAAATCCAAGATCCGACCCTTTGCCCTCCGGTGAAAAATTTTTTTTTTCATTTTTCACTTCTTCCACATACTTTTGATAGTTCTGAATAGCTCGTCGCTTAAATAGTTGGAATCAACGTTCACCCGGCTAAAGAATTCGATTTTGGCAAAAACTCCCAGATCTGACACTTTAACCCTTGTGACCCTTGTGACCCTTGGACTGACTTTCCCCCCGGAAAAATCCAAGATCCGACCCTTTGCCCTCCGGTGAAAAATTTTTTTTTTCATTTTTCACTTCTTCCACATACTTTTGATAGTTCTGGATAGCCCATCGCTTAAATAGGTGAAATCAACGTTCACCCGGCTAAAGAATTCGATTTTGGCAAAAAATCCCAGATCTGACACTTTGACCCTTGTGACCCTTGTGACCCTTGGACTGACTTTCCCCCCGGAAAAATCCAAGATCCGACACTTTGGCCTCCGGTGAAAAAAATTTTTTTTCCTTTTTCACTTTTTCCATATACTTTTGATAGTTCTGAATAGCCCGTCGCTTAAATAGTTGGAATCAACGTTCACCCGGATAAAAAATTCGATTGTGGCGACAATCTACTTGCCCCGGAAAACCCGAAAATCTGACCCTTTGGCTGGGGCCAAAAAAAACGGTTTCTCGGTTTTCACTGTTTTCACATACTTTTGACAGTTCTGACAAGCCTGGCGCTTAAATAGTTGTTATCAGCGTTCACCCGGCTAAAAAATTCGATTTTGGCGAAAGTCGACTTCCCCCCGGGAAAAACGGAAAATCTGACCCTTTGAAAATTTGAAAAAAAAAACTTTTTCAGTTTTCCCTTTTTCCACATTCTTTTGAGAGTTCTGAATAGCCCGTCGCTTAAATAGTTGGAATCAACGTTCCCCCAGCTAAAAAATTCGATTTTGGCGAAAATCGACGTTCACCCTTGACCCAGGTGAAAATGAAAATTTTTTTTTCCCCTTTTCTGTCACCTCCGAGGGTTTCATTGGCATCAGGGGGTCAATAAATACAGAATCAACTTTCACTTAGCGAAAAAATTCAATTTTGGCGAAAATCGACGTTCACCCTTGACCCAGGTGAAAATGAAAATTTTTTTTTCCCCTTTTCTGTCACCTCCGAGGGTTTCATTGGCATCAGGGGGTCAATAAATACAGAATCAACGTTCACTGTTTTTTATTTAAACACCGCCTGCAAACGGGGAGATGAGGGTGGCTAAAATATATTCTGCAACCCTGTCTCCTCGTTGGCTACAAATTTCAACCCTCTGCATACATGCCTTCCCCTTCACCCGCTCGTAAAATCGCGCGTTCTCGGTAGCATCGAGGAGGACTTTTCAGGACCGAAAAGAACTGAGGATTCGAAAGGTCTCTGGAAAAGTACGTCGCAGAACTGATTAGGACTTACCAGGTCCATCTAGGTCTGGAGAGATTTTGAAAGACCTGTGTACGTCCAATCAGAACCAAATCCTCGACTCGGGCGAAGTGTCCATTCTACCCCACCGTCCCCTATACCTATTTTTACTAGTCAACGATGTTGCTTATGACAAATACGGGTGAAATGGAACGTCAGAGGAGTTGGGCTGTGTCAATCATTTCGTAAGGCAGCACAGATAATATTTTTCAAAACATTATCTTATTGCACTGAGAAAAACAATTACTTTTGTCAAGGAATCATTTTCTTCGGAGGAGAATTTACTTTTTTGAGAGCATCTTTCTCCAGGTCAGTCATTTCCAGGTGGCCCAACTCCATCTGAAAATATTACAATTGTGTTGATCTGTGGGATGATTATGCTACATATGGCCTTGAATGAAATCCAGTGACAATTATTGATATTTAGAATTATTCCTAATTGCACTATTAAAAATTTTCGTCTGAATTTTCCGTGCCAAATTCCGTAAATTTTTATCGTGTTTAAGGTCCATTGAAATTTCCGGAAATATTGTCATTGAAAAATCAAATATTCCATTGATTTTCTGTTCAAATGATCTGGAAATCAATAAAAACTTGATTTTCCAGTTGAATTATTCTGTGAAAATGCAGAAAAATTAGGAAAATTCAGGGAACAATTGAAAATTCACGTCATTGTGTTTCTGAATATTCATGTTTCACTGAAAATTCAATCAAGTTATGAAATTTCCATCTCACTCTCACTGAAAACTCATGAATTTCCGTGAATTGTACTTAAAACTTGAAATTTCATAATCATTTTTTTCCTAAATTCGATTCAATTTCTCCCTCATGACATTGAGTATAATATCTTCCATGAA
Source organism: Diachasma alloeum (assembly GCF_001412515.2). Taxonomy (NCBI): domain Eukaryota; kingdom Metazoa; phylum Arthropoda; class Insecta; order Hymenoptera; family Braconidae; genus Diachasma; species Diachasma alloeum. The sequence continues at coordinate 1,671,060 of NW_021680345.1, forward strand.
ATTGCCAAAAAAATCTAACACTGCATGCTTCGTCTCCTAGAAGCCCGCAGTTCATGATTTATCATTTCCTAAACTGTGTAGTACAGCTATTAGTTAGAATTTTTTCAATACCTGGGGAATATTGTAAACACTATCTCTGAAAAATATGGTGACAATTGTACGAAAAACCTGTTTGTCAGGGATATACCTTAAGAGACGGTATTTTTTGCAATTCCAAAGTCCAACTTCCTTCAATGTTAATTGTTGTTCATTGTTCATTTTACTCCTCTATCCCATTTCAGTCGTGTCCCTCCTATTCACTCTCTCTAATAATGATATATTTTACCACCACAGATAGGTGATGAGGTGTGCGAAGTTAAAGATTTTTATCAGGACTTAAAAAAATAAAAGGGGACTCAGATGTAAAATAGGCAGGGTAATATCAATGGACATTGGGGTTGGCGATGATCGCGTCACATTACCAGTGAAGCGTTCTATGAGCTACTACCGCCACTTTTGTGGCACAAGGGGGGACCCCATTGGGTGCATTTACGTAACTTACCCTCACCCCTCGACACCGTCCTGATCACTGAAAAACGGGGTGTAAAATAAACGATAGCTAATTATACGCGTCCCTACCCCAAGGGCTGAAAGCAAGTGCGACTTTCCACTAAATGGGATTACGAAAATTACAATTTAGATTGATCGTGCGTGGACGTAAATTCCCGTGGATTCATTGACATATGAACATCATGAATTCACGTGGAGAATGTAATATGAATTTATTATATTCCGGATATTTCATTCGGATGTAGAGATTTTGGAATTTTGAGAGGATTGGAATTTTTGTTCCGGGACGAATCGACTTTGTAATCTGCAGGGGCTCATGGTTTATACCGAAGTTGGTGTAGTTTAAGGGGCGGGGTGGAGACGGAGGGGCTGAGCGGGTTGGTGAGAGAGGAGCGCGATGATTAATTAGCGTTTGATGAATATGTATGAATGGAAAGAGGGAGGGCACAATACTGTGGGCCTTTTCCTGGGGATACAAACCCTCTCTATATTTCATCTCCATTTTTTAACGTGCAATGGGTAACAATGCGACGTTTGAAATGCTGAATAACAACATATTTTTGCATTCCGGGCAACAATTCATTCGTTCAACGGATCTAAAGTAGGGAAAAGCGATGCGATAGAATACTGATAACAGAATTGCAAAACTACCATGTTAACAAATTTTGTTGAAAAAGTTGTGGAATGAGAGATCCACTAAAATTTTAAGAAATTTCGTCAGTGCAAGTTCACAATGTGATGTCAGAATGAATGGGGATTACACTGTTAAAAATTTTTGTCTGAATTTTCCGTGCCAAATTCCGGAAATTTTTATCGTGTTCAAGTTCCACTGAAATTTTAGGAAATCTTGTCATTGAAAAATCAAATATTCCATTGATTTTCTCGGTTTTTGTCTCGGTTTTTCTCCTTTCGGTTTTCTACATACAAAAAACGCTAAACTGAAAACCGAGATGAAATAAATTGACTTGGAGTCATCACAAGAGGAGTCGACATTGCGTATTTTGAGAATGAGACGAGAGCAAAGATTTCCATGTTCATTGAGACCGAGACCATCTCTCCAAAGTTGTGTCNAAATGAGACAAGACCAAAGATTTCCATGTTCATTGAGACCGAGACCAAAGGAATACTTTGGATTTTCTCTCCAAAGTANCGGTTTTTGTCTCGGTTTTTCTCCTTTCGGTTTTCTACATACAAAAAACGCTAAACTGAAAACCGAGATGAAATAAATTGACTTGGAGTCATCACAAGAGGAGTCGACATTGCGTATTTTGAGAATGAGACGAGAGCAAAGATTTCCATGTTCATTGAGACCGAGACCATCTCTCCAAAGTTGTGTCTCGTGATGTCTCATCAAATGTCTCGCGGCATCACTAAAGATAAATTGACTCGGAGTTATCACGAGAGGAGTCGGTACTGTGTATTTCGAAAATGAGACAAGACCAAAGATTTCCATGTTCATTGAGACCGAGACCAAAGGAATACTTTGGATTTTCTCTCCAAAGTATTGTCTCGAAAATTCTCTCGCGGCATCACTAAAGAAAAATTGTCCTTAAAATATATGATACCTTAACAATATCTCTAGTTCATGAGAATCAAGTTTAGGAAATCACCGAGACCGAGATCATCTCTCCAAAGTGTTGTCTCGTGATGTCTCATCAAATGTCTCGCGGCATCACTAAAGATAAATTGACTCGGAGTTATCACGAGAGGAGTCGGTACTGTGTATTTCGAGAATGAGACGAGACCAAAGATTTCCATGTTCATTGAGACCGAGACCAAAGTAATACTTTGGATTTTCTCTCCAAAGTATTGTCTCGAAAATTCTCTCGCGGCATCACTAAAGAAAACTTGTCCTTAATACATGATACCGTAACGACACCTCTAGTTCGTAAGAATCAAGTTTAGGAAATCACCGAGACCGAGATTATCTCTCCAAAGTGTTGTCTCGTGATGTCTCATGAAATGTCTCTCGGCATCACTAAAGATAAATTGACTCGGAGTTATCACGAGAGGAGTCCGTACTGTGTATTTCGAGAATGAGACGAGACCAAAGATTTCCATATTCATTGAGACCGAGACCAAAGGAATACTTTGGATTTTCTCTCCAAAGTATTGTCTCGAAAATTCTCTCGCGGCATCACTAAAGAAAAATTGTCCTAAAAATATATGATACCTTAACAATATCTCTAGTTCATGAGAATCAAGTTTAGAAAATCTCAGTCATGAAAATGCATCGCATTGTTCCACTCCACTGTATGGAGAACAATGCGAACAATGGTATCAAGTAGGTACAGTCGACACTCCCGTGTGCTCGAGACCCAGGGCTTAATACCCCCACGAATACAATTATATCATGGACCCACCGATTACCATTTAAATGGGAAAACGTGAAACGCTGGAATATATACGTCGGCATTGGTATGCGCGGAAAAAGCTAACGATGACAACTTTGAAGCGTTCACAAAATTTTCTTTAACCCCTCACGGACGGGGCCCTTCTGTTACTATGCGTAGTGTGTGCTCAATACGTCTCGAATTCAATTACTTCTAATGAATGACAAATTATGAAACCGGTATCTAATTGAAGCTACAGTATTCCGGTTTTCAATTTTGTTTGTCTGCCCACAAAAAAACCTATACGTAAATTACGTTTAAGAAGTCGTCTTTTACGCTTGAAGTTGAAGCGTAAATTACGCTCAAAATCGCCGTAAATTTCGATTACATAAATGTATTTTACGACTACAAAATCGTAAATTACGACGATTATAAACGTAAATTAGGTTTTCATAAACGTAAATTACGATTTCGCAATCGTAAATTCCGCCCAAAATCGTCGTAAATTACGATGATTTGTTTCGTATTTTTGATAAACGTAATTGACGTTTTGCTAAACGTAAATTACGTTTCAATAAACGTAAAATACGCTTTGTTTAGGCGTAATTAAAGTTTTTATTTTGACCCTAGAATACGCTTTTTTAAAGCCTAAATTCCGATTTTCATGACGGAAATAAAGCCACCAGACATCATATTGACGTTAAGTGTAAATTACGTTTATCAAAACGTAATTTACATTTAGCTTTTTCTGTGTGTGATCAAGTTATTCTTCATAGATTTAGAAATAATCTATTTTGAAAACAAGCATTCATATCCGCATGGGTCGATACCATGCATCGACTCCGTACGTCAGGGGTTAATTCACAAAATAAAAAAAGGCCGGGTATTGATCTCTGTTGACGGAGCATTCTGGAATTGAGTTCTTTTTACATCTCACCACCCCCTGGTTATTATACACTCAATTTCATAATGAGCCGCATCGAGGGTGTGTGTCAGTCCTCGTGCACTGATTTCACGGGCCACCTGTCGCTCTACTGGTTACGAGGTCCCTCGGTATAATTTCTTTCGGATTATTGGTCACGCTGGGTGTAAGACATTATGTTTTCAACGAGGGGTGGTATTACACCATTAGAATACATCAATTATTTCAATTCCATTGAACAATAGTTACTTGTAATTTTTCGTCAACCGACTGTGCATTTTAATATAATTTGAAGAATGGCGGAAATTCTTTGAATGGATGGGGAGTTTGTAATTTGAACGAGTAAGGTACAAATGTTCCCATCCGATTCTTCAACTTTTTCACACCTAGAGAAAGGGTTTATTCAAATTAAATGGACTTTATTTCAATCAAATGAATGGGTTTATTCAAATAGATTGGAATAAAGTTTTTATTCAACTTTACACTTGAGTTTTATTTGCATTATTATTCACATTGAATGAATAGTATGTTAAATATAATTCCTTTATCCACATACAAAAGCGGTAAGGATAATTTAAAACCCTAATGAAGGTGAATTCATATTAAAATAATTGATTTAACTACAATGAATGTCACTTACACGTACACGGAGAGAAATTTTTTAGACAAATTCTACTGCTAGCACAGTAAAAGAGACGCAAAGTGACGGCCAGGAAAAAATTCCAGTGCCAGCACTAGAAATTTTACCTTAACAGCACTAGAATTTTTCACAGCCGGTCGATTGTGAGAAAAAAAGCATAGGTAATATCTCGATCGAATGGAGAAAATAAGGCGGTTTTCATGAGTACAATCGTCTTGTGTCGAATTCTCATAAAGTCCGCCTGAAAAAGAAAAGAGAATTTAATACCATCCTATGAAACATAAATGAACGAATGATAATTTTTCACATCACTTAGGTCAGAGGAGAATAGAATAATTCTACTTTCTTAATATTGTGTTTACTACAGTTTTCTTCGAATAAAGTTGATTAGAATTAACAGCTAGAATGATGAGATTATCTCACATTTTTTACGTTGAGGACAGAAAAAGCTGAATGTAATATAGGGAAGACGATGATCGATTTTGTCACTTTGAAGAAGTAATATTAATATTCAAACACACAATTTCTGACATGGATAAAAAGAAGCTGTGATGGAATATTCTAAATTAAGTTTCAATTTTCAGTTTGGTGCTGAGAATACGAGATGTCAATATTCCAGGTACGGAATTAGAATTATAATCTGATTCTTTTTCACTTTTCGAATTTGGATTCTATTGATATAATATAATTCAACAAAATCTGTGAACAAACAAAATACTTCCCACTCCCCCAAAATTTGGAATCCCAATAGAAATAAAAACGGCTGACATGGCCACGTGTCTTCTATTTGAACTATTTCACCCAAAAGCTGTGCCAATATTTTCAAACACTCGTATTGTGTAACAAAACAGGAAAATTATACAATAGAATCTAGTCTGTATCCCTAACGACGTCTCCAACAATTCAAATATAAAGCACAACTGAAGCTGGAGATGTGGGATTATACCCCAGCTGAGTTCAAACCTGTGTGCCTCGGGATTTTTTAATTTGTGCATTGATAATTATTTGATTGTTTCCTTCATATGGAGGTCCTGAAAGCTGATGGATAACATATAGCATCCGGCTTTTCAAGTAATTGATACCTTAAAAACATTTAAGGTTGACCAAGTAGATAGCCTGGGGATAAAATAGAATACGAATATACCGGTCGAAAAAAATTTCTTTTTCCAGTTCAATTCGTGTTGTATTGTTACAAAACACGAATTGAACCATAATTTTCGCTTGAAATCCTCTGCAAAGACTCCCTTCTCCTCTCAAAAATTCTACTTGGCCTTAAAAAAAAAGTAATTCAAAATCGATCACTCACCCCAGTCCAGTGACTCTCGAATTTCGAAATCAGGGAATACAAACGTTAATCCCCGACGATGCTCAGAAAAATGACCATACGGTATATCCACGAGTGAATATACGAATCAAAGGCGGGTAAATGTCCAAGGGTGGGAGGTGTGAGGGGGGCTGAGGGGAAGTGAGTTTTGCACGTAGAGAATATACGTGCGGTCAGTACGATGAGGGCTGGTTGACAAAGGGCAAACCCGGGGGTGCATTCAGATGGTAATTCGCCGGTCGTCTAATATACACGGACAGTGTCAGAACGTGTACAACCACCAGTGGGCCGCACGTTCTCGCTAGAATCAAACCAAATATTGGCAATATCGTCCCCCCACATCCATTGTCCACGTATACGATCTGTCCCCCTCCCCCCCCCCCCCCCCCCCCCCCCCCCCCCCCCCCCCCCCCCCCCCCCCCCCCCCCCCCCCCCCCNCACTATTTTGTTTGGGAAAGTGGTGGGAAACTGACGATGTCCATTTGAATGCGCCACCGATTTTCGGTGGCAATACCGATATACCCCCCCGATACGGATTCAACGTTGGGATATCATGGGATTAGGTTGGAGAGGGCTTATCCGGGTGAACCGAGGACAGCGGACCAGAGGCTTCGCGCTCGAGTGCCACTGTACTGAAATACACTTTGGGTCGCAATCGAAATCACTTCAACTTCTTGGTAATTCGAGTTTTGTGGGGGGAAAGGATTGACTTTGGATTTATCTTGGATGTATCGTTGATTGTTTTGTCGGGGAGTCAAGTTCTACACTGACAGAAAAAATTAATTTTATCTAGGGACTTTTATTTGAATCAATCAATTTGAATCATTTGATTGTTAATGTTCAAATGTTCACGGATTTTTTCCAGAGCGTTCCGTAATTTTTATCGGAATTTCCTGTGAAAAATTACGATACCGTCACTTAAATTTTCTGAGTCAATTCCGTAATCGGTGAGCGAATTGTGGATTCCGTAATTTTTACTGAGCATTTCTCTCCGTGTTGATATGTTCGGTAATTTTTCTCTAACTTCCTCCCCCGCTTGTAATTAGATTTTTTTTAGATGCATTTGGATTCATTTTGGATATATCTTCGATGGTTTACTCGAAAGTTCAAATTCTGATTTTTGGTTTCATCGAATTTTTCATCATGTGAGTAAGTAAACTTTCTCCGATTGCTGTTAATATATGAATGAGAAAATTGAATATAAAGATTTTGTCACCACGGAATTGAAAACTGTTCGATTGTCATGAGCGTGATCACGTAATATTCGATTTGTTGCATCGAAATGTTCAATAGGCTTTGATCTTTCCATGAGGAACCTAATTCAATGGAGGAGAAGAGCATGTTGCCTCGTGAAATACGCCATAAAAACATTTGTTCTCAGTCCTTCGCACCTGCGTAAGGCCAGAGGAGCTGACTGGAGCTACGGAAAGCTAGGTAGCGTCGGCTGCGGTTACTAAATGGATTGATGACCACCAAACTATCTTAGTAAGACAGCATAAGCTCGTCACAAACAAACCTTTCTTGATTGGTCTAGTTGTCACAAAATCTGGCACTTGATCTGACTGATTCACTGATCCGACTCGAAAGACCATAATGTGTTTTCTAATTCTTTTTCAAAATCTGGCATTTAATATTTTTTTTAAGAGAAAGAAATTTCTCACAAATACTAAATAAGTGGATGGGCGACCACACAACCATCTCCGAAAAGAGAGTCATTCACATCACTATATGTTTTGTATGATTTTCGTGATTTAGTATCACTGAAAAAAATTTTTTTTTTTTTGAGAAAATGAAAATTCATCAGGCGAATTAACACAATTTTCCCGTGAAACGAAAAAATTGAAAATTGTCATCAGTTTTTTCGTGTTCACAGATTTGAAAATCGAATGTGAAGACCAACATCACATGCTGTTTTATTTAGTCTGCCGATTCTCTGTGATATTTGATCGAATAGTTTAACCCGTTGTTTAGAAAGAAAACGATAATTTAAAAATTTTTGAATTCACGCGGAGAACCTATCTCGGAAAACAGTTATATGTTGATTTAGGGCGTGCATCATCACGTGCCATTGCGTCTGCATAGTTACCTAGTTCTGTGTAGACGTACGTAAAGCTCCCCTGATTCAAACTTCAGCACGCGCCACGATTACGCGATTACGCGTGTCATCTCTACTACCCGAGGGGTTTTGCTTGTGTTCAAAACGCGAGAAAAGAGGGACGACCTCTGCTCTCTCCCTGTATTTTAAGGGGGACGGGCCCTGTAAGCGAGGCCAATGACGCGGAAGATTTCGGAGATCATTTTTTTACTCGGTATTTCTGTTTTCCACATCTGTCAGAAATTATTTCGTCTGGAACGGGGGAAAAATGAGGGAAAACACACTTTCTTCTGATCCACCGAAAATTAGATTTAAGACCAATTCTAAATGTTAATAATTGTCAATGGAGTTTCAAAGTCATATGTATTATAATCATCTCGTAGTTCAACATAATTGTAATATTTGGAGATGGAATTGGACCATCTGGAAATGACTGGCATGGAAAAATACGCTCGTTAAAAATAAATTCTTCTCCCAAGAAAATAATTCCTGGGCAAAAGTAAATTTTTTTCTCAGCGCACGTTTAGTAAATTTGCCCGGGCCAACGGAGAAGAATTCAGGTTTCGCCTTGCACTTTTTTCCCGATACAGCGTCAAAAAATACTAAAAATCGAGCTCGCTCCCCGATTACTTGACTTGCTCGATAATTTTTCCCCAACTTTTTTTCTCCGTGCACCATTTTTTCTGTTAATACTGAGATAAAAAATAAAACAATTGCATATTTGCTCAAACGGCGCGTTTAATCTTTTAATGAAGCTGTCAATGTTAACATTGCTACACCTAAAATCGTATTAGAAGCTACTTAAACACGTTATCCGATTAAACGCATCGAATTGGCAAATATCAGAGCCAACAGCGTGGGTATCCCACGGCGGGTTACATACTGTACATGTGCGTGTATCCATGTATGGGGACATTTAGAATTGCGCATTACTGATCGGACAGTAGGTGGTGGGGTAGGTGGGGCACCATCCCAACGACACGCGTCGGCACGTGACACCATCGCTTTTCTACAAACAGCATTATGCACGCCCGTGCTAACATAAATTACATGTGGCTTTAATATTGTATCTATGATGATTTTTCGTGGGCTACCACCCACTGGGCCAAACACGTTAAATACAGCTCAACATTTTTTTATACATAAATCACTTGAATGAAAGAATTTACCCCTGATTGTATTCATAAAGCCTATTTTCCCACTTTGAAATCAGCCGATACACCGAGAGAAAAGTTGGATAAAAATTACCTAGAAAATCCTAGAAAATTTTACTGTACGACACGGAGAGAAATATTCAGAAAAAATTACGGAACAATTCATGTAATCGGCAATGGGGAATGGCGAAGTGTTGATTGAGATAACAAAGTATTCAATCATACTCACATTTAATCATAATCAGAATAACTTTGATTTTTGAGTAAACCAACGAATTTCCGGAATTAGCAAACTTTTGGTTAGAAGGAGATCAAATACTCTTATTATTGCGACAAATAGAAGGAACTTCAATTCTAGAGACGTTCGATTTCTCCCAATCAAATGTATCTCAAGAAGAGATGAGTGGTATTCACTATGAAATCATGTTTATTTGAAAATCAACAACTAAGTGATAGTTGCTTGAAATAAAATTCGCTTGATAAAATTATTTTTTCTGCACACAGAAAAACCTAAACTTAATTACGGTTTTCTAAGCGTAATTTACGAAAAAAACATCGTATTTGAACTTTTTTGTCATTGTCATTAATTCAGTAGCGAAGCGATAAACCGGGTCAAGTCGATTTTGACTTTTGATCAGTTTTTGATGAATATCTCGGAATCTAATATAGTAAAATTTTTCTCATGACATTTTTCATTTTTTCATTTTTCATAATTGGCTCTACAAAAAGGTGATTACAAAAATTTTCCTATCTCTTTTAGATTTCGAGATATTCATCAAAAACTGGCCAATGCTCAACATCGACTTAACCCGCTTTACCGCTTCGGGTAACATAAAATATAGAATAAAACTAAAAATAAACATAAAATATAGAAACAACTATCACAATTTACGAATACGAAATCATAAATTACGTTTATGGAACCGTAATTTACGGCGATTCTGAGCGTAATTTGTGCCTCAACTTCAAGTGTAAAAGGCGACTTCTTAAACGTAATTTACGTTTACGTTTTTCTATGTGTGTTAAGATAGGACTTTTAAGAGTAAAATCCGTATACGCCTTTCGCTATTCTAACAAATCAGACATTAGCGGACAAGATTTGCTAACCCTAGCGGAGTCTTTGGCTGTCGTATATTAGCCTACGAAAATGATTGGGGTAGCGTACGGTGCGCTGTTCCAACAGATATGTTTTTCTGCGTGTAATGAGTCCGGATTTACGCACACGGCATACATATTTTACGCACAACTAATCGGACCTTAGACATCGGGTTAGGTTCGCATGGTGATGGCGAAAAGTCCGCATATTGTGTAATTCTAAATTCAATCCTCTCCTCCGTAGTCATCAACTCTCTTCCGCTCAGAAACATCCCAATGAAAGAAGAATCTCGTAATTTCTAAAAATCATGAATGAATACTGTCTGCATGATATTCAGCAGAGACTTCCGTCGGGATGAATGGAAACGATGCACTTGACGTAACACAAATGCGGTCATTCCAAACACTTTAATCCTGAAACGATCAAACTCATCTGGTGGATAGGAGTGAGAGAGACTGGTCCGCTCGGTTAAAGCCGGATGCCGGCTCTTGATATACGATCGTGGTCGTCTCATTACGGTTTACCGGTTATACCCCGCGTGTATGTGAGCGCCATTATAGTTTGTCGGTTAACGTGTTAATTATGCCAGGATGCGAGGCGCATTTACACCGATATAGCTTCTGTACTCGGGGCACCAGCAAAGTTAAATCGTCGTGTGGCACTAAACTGCGGATTCGATAGGACGATGTTTATGCGTGCCCGCAAAGCCTTTGTCCAAAACATCAGAGATCGATAAATCGATTTTACTCCCCGTTTTTAATTCTTCTTCTTCGAATAAAAAAACTCACAATCTCTTTTGAAATTCATCTTTTTTTAAAGACAACAGAAGATTTTTGTGATAAAGGGTGAAGCCAATTCAATGAATTTATTTTCAGATAAAATTATTTATAAATCATAACAATTATTTATTCAATTCTCAGATAATTTGTCTTCCTGGTACAATGACAATATTTTTCAATTTTTTAATTCAGCTCAAACAAATATTGTCTCGTCATGGCTGGAGTACAAACAATCCCCCATAAATCATGTTGACAAGAAAAAAAAAGAGCACGCATTTCCAGATGTATCTCACGTGTGACGCAAACATTGTCATTTCTTATCACGATGGCCTCGAGTTTTTCTATTTGCTTCACTCCAATGACTTTGACAGCATTTACGAGCCCGCAATAGCTGCATCTTGATGCTTGAGACGTCGAATAAACCCAGACGAAGAAACTGATAAATCAGTAAATGAGTTTTCCTACTGAAATGATTCCGTTGGGAATAATTAACCTCATAACCTGAATTATTCGCATTCCTCACTATTTTCAGGGGCAATTGATTTGAGAGGGGATCGATGCCGTCCCGAGACTTGAAACGCAACCCTTACCCAGTGCCTGATGTCTCCACTGAGGGATTTTGGCTTCCAGATGGTCCAATTCTCGGTAAAAACGTGTCGGAGAAAGACAGAGATTGGGCGACTAGGTTAGAGCCGCACGAGCGGTTATTTGCTCATCACACACTCACAAGCATTCGGAGAGATCACCGTCTCATTAGGCCTCAGGTAAATTCAAAAAATCCCTCGCGATATCTTGGGATGCGATATTTGAGACAGATGGAGTATTTCAAATACCGAAGAATGTGTAATTTTTTGGATATCCATGTTCGGAAAAAAATCCCATGGACAGGATTTAGAAATTTTTATAATCCTTCTCATTACAGGATTGTATATTTTACTAGGAGACTTCCCCCCTTCGCGCTATGCTCGCCAACCCCTGGACTCGTTTTGTTTGTAAGCACCTGACTTTGTGAGCCTTAATTGATATGCTTCGCCTTTTCTTCTCTTCTCATTTATTCCCTCCCCCTTATCAGCCTTATCCTCCCCCCCCCCCCCCCCCCCCCCCCCCCCCCCCCCCCCCCCCCCCCCCCCCCCCCCCCCCCCCCCCCCCCCCCCCCCCCCCCCCCCCCCCCCCCCCCCCCCCCCCCCCCCCCCCCCCCCCCCCCCCCCCCCCCCCCCCCCCCCCCCCCCCCCCCCCCCCCCCCCCCCCCCCCCCCCCCCCCCCCCCCCCCCCCCCCCCCCCCCCCCCCCCCCCCCCCCCCCCCCCCCCCCCCCCCCCNACTTCTGCCAAGTAAATTTACTTGCCGCAAGTGAATATAAAAATATTTGCATTTGAAATGTGTGGATTTTTTTTTGTAGTTAGTAAATTTACATGGCAAAAGTATTTTTTTTTCAGTGAGGAAAACCATGCAATACGATGAAAAAACGATGCATCCAAGAAACATACAACACATTTTATGAAAACCATTTTCGTAGATTTGACTTCCTTCCACAAAAATGATGTCCATCAATTTATTCATCTAATCATTTCCTTCAGGTACCCGATGATGCACTAGACCTAGCACTTTCCGCTGCTTACGTTCACAGTGAGGACACCATGGTCCCCAAGATGTACGTCATCATGCAGCCAGAGTCCCTGAACTGGGAGACTTGGCGAGTCCTTCGAAATGACATGAAGGTAAATCATGAACAATGCATTAACCCTCGGTCACTCGCTCAATGAGCGTGGCGCCGCCCGTTTTCATTTTTTCATATTTTAACATGTTCCTCGAGGCGTAAAAATTCTGAAAAAATTAGACTTCCTAGTTCAATGCTTTTCATTAAGCATTGACGTTGTCCGTTTTTTTCTCGGGAAATTTGTTTAGCTAAAAAAGGAAAAGAACGTCGAACGGACAGAAAAGCGGCGCTGCGCCGCCCGTTGCGAGTGAGTTCCTCTCGACCTTTAGAGCGACAGTGTTGCTACATTCGCTGCCACACTTGCAATGCGCGCATAGCGGTAAGCGCCGAGGTAGCAACAGCTCGGTTTAAGGGGTCTTCAGTAATTTTCGCCACAAAATGACAATGTGCTAGCGAACTGAATATGTAATATAATAATTAAGAATAATAAGAGGAAGATTGTAAAAAAACTTTGAGTAATTTTACCGTTTCTTTCCTTTTTAATTAATCATTCAAATTTCTGTTCATACATGGGCTTTATGAACGCTACTGTCTCCTTTACCTCTCACCAAATAATTTATGACAATGTGCTGACCAACAAAGGAAGCTAGATTTATCTATATTAAACTCTCAAAAATAAGGGAATAAATCCTCATTGGGTTTTGCCGTTAATTTGTTGAATGAATTAACGATAAAAATAATTAGCGTTATGTCTTTCACTATCCGACATACGCCATATTTGATGTTTCGTCTCTCGAAAATAACCTCACTAAGTTAATCATTTTACGCTCCACTCTCGTTTGGCCCTACTGAGGAGAACCCTTAACCCAGCGGCGCTGCGCTAACCGTGCGACGGATGGAGGCTGGCGGCCGAGCGCGAGTGAGCGAGAGTTAAAACAATTGTGTACACAACTATTCATCCAATTTGATTCATCAATAATGATTTTTATGATGCTCAGAAGTCATCCTCCACCTCCGCCCTGAAATATAAAACAAAGCCCCGAGATACCCCAAAGAAGAAGGCGCCTTTGACAAAAACAAAGACGTCAGCAAAACCAACGAAAAGTGCAGCTGCTGGTGGAGCTCGAGGCGCAGTAAGAGACACTGGATCAAAGGTACCAAGAAAAGGGGATGAAGACGACGATATTCTGGATAAGGAGCACAGACGACTGACTTACGCTGCACAAATGATGGCAATCGAGAGGATTCATCCAAGCAGTCTAAAGCTGGCTATCGACGGTCCTCATATAGGTCTCACAAATCCAGGGTACAGTCGTAAAATCGATGGGACATTTTACAGCATATAAATTTACTAAAATGATACAAAACTCAGCACTCAACCATTCCAATTTTTTTCCCTCAATTTTGTAAAGCCCTTTCAACAAAAATAGGTCGAGCACTCAAATTTTATTTTCGTTCTTTCGCATCACAAAATTTCCTCTCAACGCAATTTTACGGATTATTTCAATTTGGTAATAGTTTCAGGATGAATTGAGCCGAAAAATTATGTGTTAATGCCACTCAAATTTAATCTGACATAAATGTCAAATATTTTACGATGCAAATGGTGGTGACAGGCTCCAGTGTATCAGCGATATTCTCCCATGTAAACGTTATTGAATTATCAATAAAACAAAAATCGCTGGGAGCGTGTGCTCCAGCATTATCTGATCGTGTTGACGAATTAGTCCGAGCTGCGATAGTATCTAACATGGGGCTGAATCCCGAGGGACTCGCAGTCATCACAAGGAGGATCTCCCCCAGGAAAAAAATCACCAAAAATGTGCAATTCTCATCTGCCCATTTTTTCGATAGAAAAATTAAAATTCCTCGCAGCCACACATGAGTCAGTGATCTCCATTTCCACTCCCATTACCTCGTAATCCGTGTTTGTAATAAACCAGCGCCCCGCTATGCGCTCAGGGGTGAACCCACCCCTCTATCACAGCCGCATATGCTCCGTTCATGGAATATCATTTCTGTCTCTCACCCTGCTGGATAAAAGCAGCCACTGTCTTCCCCACCCATTTTTGGCCCCAGCATACCACCCACTTATGGACGAACTCATCTCTTTTCGCTTCTGGTTTACTCTCTGCCCCACTCTTTATGCACCCGTCCTCATACATGGCCTTAATCCCACCATGATTGTGCTGGGGGGCCATCCTTTTCCAAACATGTCACGAATCTTCACTGTTTTTCTTTCGTTACATAATTATAGATTTTTTTCTAGCGACGCCGTGAGATCTGACTTTTTTTTAAAGAAAAATTTATGGGAAATTTTTAAGGGGATGGGAGAGATTTTTTTGAGCAGTTCTAATAGTGGATTATGAATCGAGTTTATTGATGCAGTCGTAAAATTGTGGAATTAGATCCAGGGATTATCTACGGATTATTTTTTAGATATTTTTGGAGGGAAGAGGTCCATGTGGAGTGATTCAAGGACAAAAATTCAGGTGAAAATATTATTAAATTTTTTAATAATTTTAAATTCAGAGTGATTTGGTACTGAATATTCATGTTCTGATTGAAAATGGCTTCTCGAAGATTTAGAATTCTATTAAATTTTCAGTGAATGTGAAATTTTAATGATTTTAAGACCTTCCACCCCCCCCCCGCTCCTAAATCGAATTCAATATCACTCTCTCTTTACTAATCTGTCCATGTAATTTCCATTCATTTTCTAGCTGTGTGATTTGAAAAAGGGCATTTTCACCTAAAATAAATTATTTCTGGTATTCAAAGTACGACAAACGCGCACAGAAAATTTGGAAATTTTCCAACCTGAGAAATTTAAGTCTAACAAAAAAAAAGGGACCATTGAGCAAAAATCGGTCCATACGTGATTTTTGAGAAATGCGTGGGATTTAAGAGTTTTCTCTCGAGTATTTCAACGTAATTTACAACTTTGTTTACCCCCAGCTAAAGGTCTTTTCAATTTTCGAACTTATAAATGAATGTATTCTGAATAATAATAAACAAAAATGAATTATTCGAAAGATTTTTCAATTTTTCAGAAATCTACCTTGTTTTTTAAATAAAAAAAATGAGTAAAACGTATTGGTACGAACGAATATATTATTTCTGGTATTGAAAGTAATATGACAAAAATTGTAATTTTGCGAGTATGATATTCTTCGTTGACAATTTTCCATCTACAAATATTATTAGCAAATCCCTCAAATTGTCAAACGTGAATTGAAAAAAAAAACGATTTTTAGTTTCGAAAAACAATCAATTTTCTTGATTGGCTCAATTAATTAATTGAATGAAAATGATTGGCTGTACATTTTCTTTTGCTGAATTGTCCGATTCATCTCTACCCTACATTCGACCAAGAGAAAAATCCTTCGTAACCCTAGCACAATATTGAGAAAGCGAGCTCTTGCTAACCAATTACTTGGGCGAGCGCGTTTTATTTGTATTTAATTCTCATTTAATTTACTTTTTTATAGCCCCAACCCCGTATATACGAATTTTCCTTCCCTCCTAACTCTTGCACGACCCTTTTACCCTCCAAGTTAACGAAATCGAGAAAGGTCTTCAGATTTCGCTACCCACAGTAGCACTCACCCACTTTACCTATAATGGCACCCCGAGAAAAAGAAAAGGGAGGGAGCAGTCACTTGCGAGGACGATTAAATAACGCAATTGGATCCGGTGGGGGATAATGGCGAATTAGCCAATGGCGCGTAGATCGTTTGCCGTTCTTAACTTCTATCCTTTTTTTATTTTTTATAAACTTCTTTTCTCAAATTACCCAATCAGTGGGAGCTAATGAGGATACTGGTATTTGCAATTGACCTCGTAAAATCATTTTATGTCATTAGGCTCGATAAACCGCGATTCTAACCTCGCTTCGCTCGATTAGATCACGGTTTTCGGGCCCAATGACATAAAATATTGTATGCCGCACGACGATAAAAGTATTATCTGACGAATGTGATTATAATCCTCGCCTTCGACTATAAAGCCACATTCGCCAAATAATACTTTTATCGCCTGATGACATAATCTACTATTTCATTCATTTCCTTCATGAAATCATTCTTCCGCGGAATACAAAAAAAATTTCTTATGAAAACTTCAGAAGATGGGACAAGAAAAAAATTAACTTCAGAATGTATTACACCCTTTTCGCGAAAATTCACGTTTTTTGAATTTTTCTGGTGAATTGTTGATCGGATTGACGAAAAAAAATACAGCGTTTTTGCGTTTTATCATTACTTAATGGCTCACGAAATTTCATGATCGGACTTTATGGCTTATGGTTTTTTTTCAATATCTTCAGTGTCTAATCCATGCACTGAGAGAAAAATATAATTCTTGCGACTATATTCCATCACCATCGAATTAAGGTCAAAAAGTCCTCAACAATTTTTCATGGGTTACGGTAACTATGGCCGGAGAAGTAATTACTACAATGGAATGTAGTTATTGCAACTATTTTATAGTTCTGCTCACGATAGATTTGTCGTGATTACTTTTGACCTTTGGTTAGTTTAACTGCATTTTGATTTGCAAAAATTACGCTTGTGAAGTTACTATAATGTTATGTACCTCATACAAAAAAAAATCGTATCGTTCACCAAAATGCCTCAACCCCTCAATGGCCTCAATGCCTTATTTTCTTAGTGTAAATCGAACTTCAGATTTTTCTCTTAGTGTACAAAATCTCGATCGAAGCTCACACGGTCACGTTTCTTTCCCAAGCGTAATGTCAAAAGAAGTGATTTTCAGAAATTAATTTCTCACTAGATGCCCCGATGGAAGGATTAAGATTATTACTAACATGTGGCTCAAATATGAACTTGGCATATGATAGAATATCAAAATAACTTCCTCCCTTCGGGTCGGGAAGTTAATTATAGTGAATAATGTGGGTTTGGCTGAACATCCTTAAGGGGTGACCAACCCCGCGCCAATAGTCCTTTTCATTCTGTAAATCTGGAGAAATATTTATTCCGTTCACCGAGCTGAAAAATCTTCGGAAAAATGATCAAAAATTCTGATAAATATATCGCCATTTAAGATAATATAGATTTGAGCCCGCAAAAATTATGATTGATATGTAAATTCCGTAAGTGTCCGCAACTCCTAGAGAAATTAACATGGGAAAAGAGTGTTCGAAAATCTAGTGACTCTCCGGATGAAAAGGCCTACGCAAATAACCCGTCATCTAATTACAAATATTCACCTCCCACTATTTGTATTGATAAATAAACCTCAACTGAAGAAATAAATAAACAAACTCGACCGAATTCACTTTTGTTTTCGAGGGATTTACAAAGATAGCTGTCTATATTCCGAAAATAAATAGAAACGGCTTTAACATTTGGAGGGACTGGGTGATTGGTTGCGTTCCGTCTACTCTCATGTGTTATATACCCCGCACAGCAGTACGACTCGTTTTTCTGCGCGTTTGCCTTCGTTGAATAGAAAAGAGAAAAGAAGACAACTAAGAGACACAACAAGGAGGGGAAAAAGGTCTACTTTTGTGTGAAGGAGAGAAGACAGTGGCAAAGAAAATGGCTAAAGGGGGAGAAGCGAGAGGAGTGGAAAAAGAGACAGAGTCGAGTCGTAGGAAAGACGCGTTGATCCCTTCGGGATGAAGTTGCTATTCCACTGAACTTGTTACGTTATATTTATCAGCGCAGAGCAGCATTGGCCCACCTCCTCTCGCTGTTGGCTGGAGGGGGGTGGGGGAGAGGAAGGGGGAAACTTCATTTCCCATCTCTACACTTTCTGTATTTTTCCTCACACAACCGGACATTTTCCTTCTGCATCTCTTGTATTCCTCAGGGACCAAAACTCTCGTTCCATATCGATGTGGCGGGGCCTCCTGCGCCATTTCTTACCAACGAAAAATCATCAAAATTTTTTATCGTGCAGAAGAAACAGGGGCACGTGATCGTGCAAATAGAAAAGAGATTTTCCCGAGATTCGCTTTCTTACTCCTAGGGCTTTACTCGGATTATTTTTTAATTTTTTTTTCCTCGAGAGAACTGCTACTTCGTCAGTCGAGTGTTTGTAAGGCTATTTTTTTAGTTGTTTTAAAATAGAAGGGGGTGGGGTGGAGAAAGGGTGCAACTGTGGGAACGGGAGAAGGGGGTGTGTGTCTAGGTTTGTCGAGCAAATCACGACTCGAGGGCCTTGGGAATGTGATTTTAGATTTGATTTCATAATATTTGTTTTTTGAGTGTGACAATTATTCTTGACAGAGCGGGGAATGTAATGTGAAGGGGTGATCGTCAAGTTTGGGTTTGATTTTGCATCAGTGGGAAGGAAAGGAATTTTTACTGGTGAATTTTTCGAAAATTCTAAATGCAAATTTATAAATTGGAAATCACTTCAGAATTTTATAACTGGAATCTAAAATTCGAACCATAGAGACTATCAATAACATGATGATATAACAATTTGGCTGATTATTAAATTATTCATTAAATTGCGGGGAAATTAACTTGGGATGTGGATTATGATAGTTGGAAAAATCAGTAAATCGTACTAATTCATTATCGAATTGCGATGGTTCGCTTGCAGTTCAAGTTGTCTCAGGCTCTTGACATCTCTAGTACCTTGGCACCGCAATTCGACAATGAATTAGTACAGTTTACTGATTTTCCCAACTATATCCCATAATCTACATTATGAGTTAACTTAGCAACATGACAATGAACAACTATATAAACGTTCATTAGAGGGGGTTACGAGGAAATGCTATATTTTCCGAATCATCGAATATGAATATTTATTATTCTATAGATAAAAATGTTCCTCTGTTGTTAATTCCCGGTGATAACCTGGACATTCGAAGGCTTGAGGGAAATTTTAAGATTCGTTTATTAAAAAATTGACAAAAAATTTTAAACAGTTGACTGAGTTTCAAGATAATCTGTATAATTTTTTAAAATAATTATCCCTCCCGATATTCTTCATAGATAATATTTATAATATTCCCCAGCTATTAAAAAAATTGTAACTGGCTGTACCACACAGTTTAGAAGATAATAAATAATGAAATGCGGGTCCCTACCACGAGAGGCATAGATCCATCGCGCGTTATGAGTCCCCTCGAACTGGATTTTTCCATCTTATGAAAAAACCGTTATCACGATGTTATCAAAAAACGAATCCGCGGTAAATTGATAAATTCCGAATACAGTGATTTTTTTGTCAAATTTTATAGTGCATAGTTTCTGCGATATTCAACTCTAAAAAATGGAAATTTCGTGGAATCATTTCTCATTTGATTGAAACAATTAACTGACGTGTTATAAACTGTTATTGTTGCCTTCATCGATGACAGAATATAAAAATTCAATAACTTATGAGAATGAAATAAATTAAGTTATTCAGATTTTTTTCCGGAAATCCACAAGGACTAACTTTTAGGTGCTATTATTTTGGGATACACCTTAAAAATATATAAATTGTGAAATTAAAATTTCATTTAGATATCCATAAACAGTTAACTAATTGAAGCTTGAAAATGATTCATCTATTTTTTTGCTCATTTTTCGTCGGTTTTTGTGTATTAAAAGTTTTTTCGTTAAAGGAAATACCAAAGAGCGAAATAATTCTACTTCTCAACTTTTAGATATTTAAATCCCCATAAAAATCACTCCCTCAATTGAAGGATTCTAATTATACCCCGAATGCGTGAGCAGTGATGATGGGAAACTGTTAAAAAAGGTGGTAATGGCTTGAGAAATATGGAGGGACGATGGAGATACTGAAGCGCGTGCCGGGGCAGAAGCCCGGAGGATCAAAGTGCAGCCCTCCTCTGTCTCTGGAGCACCGGAGATTACCTTTGAGGGCTCCGCGTGGCCCATCTCCACGACGCCAACATCCAGCGCAACCTGCGTACATCCCCCTCCCTCCAGTGTATGAAACAGAGAGGGACGAAGACACGGGGCGATGGGAGATCACTTAAAATAACATGCCACCTTCGTCTATACCCCATCGCATCACAATTTTATTATCCAACGAGTGTGTAGTAAAGTATATTTATTTTCGTCTAGAGCTACTCGTAATCCGCAGGATTATGTCCTTAGTTGGTTTCTATTTCAATAGTTTTCCAAGTTTTGTTTCCTCCAGAAAGATTGGAGGAAGAAAATTTAGAATAAGTGTTTCCAATGAAAACAAATTTTTTTTCCCCATTCGAAACTGCAATTGATAAATTTTAAAATAATGCAATGCGACATGGTGGGGGAGGACGTCGGCCCATAATACCGCAATAAGGGGTGGTGGGTGGGATGGGACCATAAAAAGTCTAATCGGTTATATGGGAATAAAAAAGAAAAAAAAATCAAATTTGAACGATTACAATGCTTCCATTTGGAAGTAAAAAATAGGTAAGTGTGAGAGATTGTGAAACTCGACAGAAAATGTCAAACAGGAAAAAACAGTGAAAGACAATTGAAGGGAAGTTCATAATTCGTTGAATCAAAATTTCATTTTATTCTCTTTGACGCTTGGAAGGGTAACACTACCCTTCGGCGAGCGCTACACACCTCCCACAAGTCCTAACACACACGGAGAGAAATGTTCAGTAAAAATTACGGAACTCACGATTGGCTCGCCGATTACGGAATCGACTTAGAAAATTTAAGTGACGGTATCGTAATTTTTTACAGGAAATTCAGATAAAAATTACGGAACGCTCTGGGAAAATTCCGTGACAGTTCCGTAAAATTTTCTACAACCACATTTCGCTTGTGAATTACGGAAAAGATACGTATAATTGTTATTGAATATTTCTCTCCGTGCACTTTTACGAATTCGTAAAATTACTAAAAAAATTGCCAAGTGTGAGAGATTGCGAAATTTGATCGGAAAAATCCGACAGAAAAAAAAAACAGTGAACGACAATTGAAGGAAAATTCATCAATCGCTGAATCGAAATTTCATTTAACTATTTATAAAACTGCTTATAGGTAATTTAACCATGTAAAGCCGATATATACCTATAGCCGAGTGTACACATTAAGTTGTCACGTAGCAGAGCCTTTTTACGTGGGAATATAGCCACACGTCGTTACACTGCACGCTTAATTCCCACTCCTGCTCAAGTCAACATCTCCCTGAATATGAGGACCCAGTTAATACGCAATTATCCTCTCAGAATTCTGGAAAAAACTATATCAAACACAAGAATGGACTGGGCTGGAATGTCAGAAGTATCAGAATTGAATGACAACCGCATATACTTTCGATCAGCAAAGGCTCCCGTTGTTCCAGTCGAGTGGAGTGCCTGGCAACCCATGAAATATAGGTGGACTATCGTATCCAGGGCATACGTAGCAATTATGACGCAAGAATGACGTCCAATGTGAGACGTAAAAGTCCCGCTGGGGCCGGGTCGTTCATTCCCTCCTGCTCTCGGTTATCAACGATTATGTGCTCCATGAGACGTGAATTTCAGACTCTACACACTGGTAGATAAATTTTCCCTCAAATTTTTTAAGGCAGCTCTTTCAAAGGGAAAAACTATCAATTTGGTGGAAATACTAGGAGTGAGCAGAAAAAAGTTTTAATTATATTGACGCTTTCGACCACATATTTTCAAATTAAGGATAATCGGGCGAGCTGGTGGGGTTGGAAAAAAAGCAGCCATTTTTTGACGTATTCTTTAAATGATGGAAAAGGAAAACTCCCGTCTCACATGTGTCGAACAATATTTTTTGACAGTGATGTTTCGTTCGGCGGGTGGCCGAAATGTACCTTTTTTGTTTACAAGTAATCGACAAGACTTCGCGTTTACTCCCATTGGTAGAGT
Organism: Diachasma alloeum; assembly: GCF_001412515.2. Classification (NCBI taxonomy): domain Eukaryota; kingdom Metazoa; phylum Arthropoda; class Insecta; order Hymenoptera; family Braconidae; genus Diachasma; species Diachasma alloeum. The sequence goes on from NW_021680345.1 coordinate 1,693,424, forward strand.
GACCAGACTAGGGTTAATTGAGAATTCTCCATATTTTCCACTTGAAATTGTCTGAATTTGCTTGAATTTTCTGTTTGAACTTGATGTTCTATATAAGCCTTTTTATCTTAAATTAACCCTCGATCACTCGCGCTCACCCGCCAGCCGTCACCCGTCGCACGGTTAGCGCAGCGCGCTGTTGCCACCTTGGCGCTTACTGCTATGCGCGAATTTCAAGTGTGGCAGTGAATGTAGCAACACTGCCGCGCAAGGGGTCGACAGGGATTCACACGCACCTAGCAGCGCGGCGCCGCTTTTCTGTCCAATCGAGATTTCTTTTCATTTTTGAACTAAAAGAATTTCCGGAGAAAAAAACGGACAACGTCAACGCTTAACGAAAGGATTGAACTAGGAACTCTAATTTTTTCAGATTTTTTAAGCATCGAGAAACCCGCTAAAATATAAAAAAATGAAAACGGGTGGCGCCGCGCTCGTTGAGCGAGTGATCGAGGGTTAAATCCAATGAAACTCTTCTGAACATTACTATTACACTGTTCATGAAATTCATTTTTCATGAAGTGTATTATTCCACTCTTTAGTAGTCAAATAAAGCATCATTATCGCTGCACGGAGAGAAATTTTTTAGAAAAATTCTAGTTCTAGCACGGAAAAAGAGGCGCAAAGTGACGGTCAGGAAAAAATCCAGTGCTGACACTGGAAATTTTATTGGGGAAAACGTGAATTTTTCCTCGTATGTCTGTGAAAATTTCACACAATTCCCAGAAATTTTACCTTAACAGCACTAGAATTTTTCACAGCGGATGGATTGTGATTTTTTCCAGTACTTGTACTAGAATTTTTCTAGAAAATGTCTCTCCGTGTGGGTAAAATTTTCTAAGCTTTGCACTCACTGAACTTTTATGTTAATTTTTTCTAATTTTTCTGTTACCATGGTGGCAATATTGGCAATAATGTTTATGTTTCCAATAACGTAAGCATTACTCACCCAAAACATAAACAGTTGAATGAAAACTTCTACAAAATCGTCTCAATTAGAATAATCTTGTTCAGAATTGAATGAAAATCTGGGTGGAATTTTAATTGTTCCCGGTGTTTTATTCGTGCCAACGTTGAAAAATAGACCAGGGGAAAAAGAGATAACGGCGGGTCGTTTGTTCGAGTCTGGAAAACGTTTTGAACGACTAGCCCTGAGTGATAACGTTTTATAACCCGTCAGTCATTGCGACGTATCGTTTCCTGACGCATCCTCTTCTGTCCAACTAAATTTTATTGTGATAATAGGATGCGAATGAAAAATCTAAAGTAAGTATAGGTATCTGGGTAAATAATTTCTCAACTGAATAATTCATTCGGTTCATATCATGAACATGGTAATGAAAGCTCAACCAGAGTGTCTCAACTACCGTTTAGAATTTATTTCAATTTTTCATCTTCAAAATTATAATTTTTTAAGTTATGTTTGTACTACTTTAAATGCTGTTTAATGCATGTGAAATAGTGCGATGTCTAGCGGCTGCTTCATAAGGAAATTATTTTGATATCAATCAATCAAACTATCATTTACCCCATTTTATTCAACCACAATATTCTCCCCACCCCCGTCAATTTTACGATAACCCCTGAAAAGACACTCCAAATTCCAGAATGAGCTTAATTTTGATAAATTACCGTTTAGGGACGCGTTACTACCGTAATAGTTTAAGAAACCGATGTTCAGTTTCGCATGGTGCAAGACGGTTAGGGACAATTGCGCTGGGGAGAGACGGTACTCTTTTTAAGGCCAATGAAGCCAGTGGACGGGAGAGGGTGTCGTTCATCATTCCATTGCGGGGCGGCAGACGCGAGAATATTCATAGACTCACTGTCTCGCTCTGCAGCATCCCATTCCTCTCGTTTGTTCTCCCTTTCTCATCGTGACCGAAGGAGAGAGAGGAGTTGTGGAAGGGGTCATGATATATGACACGATGTGCCTAGCACGTGGCTCGTTTCACACCTTCCTAACAATCTTTCTCGTCTTCGCGTCTTTTGGTTCTTCGTAAAACAAACTTATCTCTTTTTTGCTTTACTAATGTTGGCCATGAAGTTTTTCCTGAGTCACCTTGACGTTTCCAGAATTCCAAATACTGAAGAGTCGTCTTTTATCGGGAATGAAACTTCGGGGTTGAGGAAGAGGTGAATTTTTTGAATGATTCTTTAACAGGTGAAAAACCTGAAGTTCGATTCACAATAAGAAAATAGTTGAGGCAGTTTTGGTGAACGATACGATTTTTTTTTGTATGCGGCACATAACATTATAGTAACTTCACAAGCGTAATCTTTGCAAATCAAAATGCAGTTAAACTAACCAAAATTCAAAAGTAACCACGACAAATCTATCGTGAGGAGAACTATAAAATAGTTGCAATGACTACATTCCATTGTAGTAATTACTTCTCCGGCCATAGTTACCGTAACCCATGAAAAATTGTTGAGGACTTTTTGACTATAAGATGGTGATGGAATCTAGTCAGAAAAATCATATTTTTCTCCCAGTGCAGACTGAAGATAATTTCAAGTTTTCAGAGGGTCTGAAAGTAGAATTATTTGACAAAACGAAATAATACACAACACTTTGATTACATTTCAATTGATAATAGTACTATGACATGAAAAAACAGAAGAAGAGAAAGGCCTCATGACGAAATATATAATTTCCTCCGGGAATTTTCTTTCCACACTATCAGCGAACTATCAACGAATCGTGGTTAATAGTTAAAATGCCCCGTTAACAACAACTAAATCCCTCTATCAGCGCCCCATTTCTAACACTGTTCAATGTTATCTCATCAAACCACTCTTCTAGAATTTGTTTAATACATCAAAAGATGTTTTACGCTTCCGGCTTAACGTTGTAACGCTCTCCGCTGTAGGCAAAATAATTTGCGATATCACGGTTAAGCTCAGTATGCACTACGTTATGTCTGGAGGGGGCCTATACGTGCCCCAAAACAAATTACTTGGCGTTGGGTAGATACGTGTACGGCCATGGAAGGTATAGGCTGGGCATAAAATGTTGGGTTATTATTATCTACCTTCGAGAGATTACGGGGCTCGTTGGGAAACAGGTCATTATAGAATACATTTATTACTTCCCCGGAATCTAAAAATCAAATTTACTCCGGATAAAGCCAGTTCGCATAACCCACGAAACATTCCTGTTGGATGAAACGAAATCATCCCAGAGGAGCGGAGTAAAAAGTTTGAATTCAAACGAAAATTGGAGGAGGGAATATTCTCGTGGACAAAGAGGGAGTAAATATTTTTCTCCATCTCGAAAGCCACGAATCGTCAGATACCACAAACGAAAACGACGCTTATTCGTTTTTTCTCATCTCTCTCACTTCCTTTTTTTCCCTTCCTTTTTTATATAGAAGGTAAGTGATCGAGATACGCGCGCGGGGTGGCGGTGGCATCGCGGGCTGCCATGTTGGCCGAGTTGAAGGCGCCGCCCCGCAGCCGCGACTCCATTGGCGGTGACGTCACGATGCTCGCGGAAGCGCGGGGATCACTGGAGAACACGTACACTATTCTGCAATGGTAGGATACGTGAGGTACAAGGACATGGCTGTATTAAATTCAAGAAATGTCGTTAGAAATGACGAAAATGTTTTTTTCATCGGTCATCTCGCGAACTAAATTTTTTTTAATTTTATTTCCATAACGAAAATTGAAAAGAAAAACGGAATAAAAAAATTTCAGAGAAAATTTATGATGTCGATCACCTCCTGAAACACGTAAATATGTTTTAAAAATGATTGTTAAAATATTTTTAAAAAATCGATATTTTTACTCCATTTTTTAAAAAACACGAGGAGATTTATGATGTATTCTTTTTTTATGAAACATTCCAGATTATTCCCGACTAAAATGTTTCTCGCACAAAAAATTGCGCGTGTGATAAATGCGAAGTTGAAAAAATTCTATAAATTTTTTTTTGCTCAGACAAAAAAAATAGTCTGAATATTTTACGTATAATATTTCTCAGTTTCACCGCAATGCGTACCATAAATTTATCATAGTCGTGTCTTTTGTCTCCATATATTCTCCAAGCACGTCCAGAAATCCTTTTACCACCGTTAGAACACGTATCTAACACTCGTACGTGAAGGACCGGTGGTTTACGCGCTTGCGTATATGAAGATCCTCTGTGGAGTATCTCTCGAGAGGAGAGCCACCCCTCCTCCCTCTCCCCCCTGCACTTTTGTACACAACGTAGGATAAAGGAAGAGAGACGTTATATGTACACATGTACATAATGTATATGTGCAGCCAACCTCAGAAGAAAGCTATGGAGACGACGCGGTGGAACGCCTGGAGACTTTCTTTGTGATTGAAAATTGATGGAGTGGAATCAAGCCGAGAGGGTCGTAGAAAGGGGTGGGAGACAGCGGTGAACCCACTGCTCATTTATCAAAACCCGTGAGGAGCATCAACTGTACATCTCACATGATGTTAAATTCATCAAATAAAAAATTTCAGAAAATAGGAAAAAAATATTATTTTTAAAACGTTTTCGAAATAAATCTCGGAGAGTCAAAGTATCGTTAACGCTGTTGAGGATAATCCTGTACTCTTTAAGTGTCTTATTCATTGACACTTATGGGAAGAAGTAGCCTCCAAGTTTCAAGTAGTAAAGACCAATTTATATCTCAAATAACGGCCACAATTTTTCACACTGAGCGAAAAAAATGGTCTCTCCATCATTTTAAACGTAACAAATGATCACGCGATGAGAAAAAGATTAAGAGGAGAAATATGATTTGCGAAACAGATTTATTTTTGTAAATGGAAGGCTGTCTCTTGTTTCTGAAATAGAAGTTCTAAATTTTGCGGAGCAAAAAAACGCATTTTTTATCGAACAAACACGAGGGTTCCTCGAATGATGCTCAATACACACAATCTCCACCGAGGCTGTCTACCCCTCAGAATACCGCCAGTGTCTGCACAACCCTCCCTCGATTCCTGCCCCACTCGCCCTCACCGTTGGGGGGATGAAAATCCGCGCTCCGCCCAGCCACGTGACCCACCTAACCAGCATTATCTGCACCTCTCGCTCACTCCTCCGCAGCCTTTTTCAGTCCCGTTCTGTTCACATTTTTTCTCTCTCTTGAATTTACCTTCAACCCCCTCACACACCATCCTCATGGGCTTTCTCTTCTTCCTCACCGTCGGCTTCTCGACGACTTTATGCCTCATAAAAATGATATAAAATTTGTAAAGACGGAGCGCCGTAACGACCGAACGGCTTGGCCGCGTGGAGTAGGGGGATGAGGGCTCAGCCTCGCTGTCCCTCTGACTAAAGACAATGGAAAAAAAAATGGAAAAAAGAAACCCAAGAAAACAAAACAAAACAGGAAGAGAAAGATATCTAAATCGAAAACTCAGACGGACTCGACCCTCGATATACGTTCGTGGTGTGAAGATAAAGTCGGTGGGAGCAGTTCGTGAAATTCACACAAAAATAGAAGCGCAGAGTAACTATGGGGATACAACAAAATATCGTGAGGAAGGGGAGGGCACGGATAAAATGGAGAGTTATATATGAAAAATCTTTCCTCACACGATTTTATTCAAACGCGTTACTCATTTTATTGTCTCATGTAGGGATCGTAAACTCTCGGCTGTCTTTTGAATTCAGAAAAACTGAGATAGGAATTACGACCTCAGCAATATATGACACTCCCTTGTATTCCTGAATTACCTAGGGAGGTGAAATCAAACCTTTCCACAGAAAACTGCAGAAGAATGAGAATTGCAAGAAATTTTGGTATCTAGAGCATTTTGTGAAATAGTAGTTGAATTGATGTGTCCGACGTGATGAAGGCAGAAGAAAGGTGATTGGAGACCTTGCAAAAACTCGAGCTGGTTCTCTTTCGTTGAATATTGAATCATTTCTCGCTGATCTTCATGTTCAAGCGTTAATAATTATCTTCAAATTCCCTGTTTTTTATTTATTTTTTATTTAAAGCATTCAAAGCAATCGGTTTACTCCGCTAAAATTCTTTGCTAAAAATGAACTTATTATTCAAGTAAAATTGAATACATCTGTGTATTATAAAGTAATGTATTCACTCTGGATTTCTTTTTTGTTTTCAACCCCTATGAATGAGTTGAGAAAGCGTAAATAAAAAAAACGATCTATCCATTCATATCTTCTCTACATTAAATTTGATCGAGACATGTGCTATGATGTTACAAAGATGCATTCTTCCATGAGGAAACAACATATAAAATACAAATAACTTATAAAAAATCAACTACTTATAATTTTTCATAAACTTATTTAATTGACTTTGTCAATTTACTAGGTTTGACACCCAAATCAATTGCCATGCAAAAATATTCATAGACGATGCTTCATTTATTTAAAAATTCGGCTCTATTATATTTTCAAATTTCAATGTACATATCTGGAGCGAAAAAAATGGCAGAATTGATGCGTGGTTCATGGTCAATTCATTGAACTAATATCTGAACTGATCTTGTTTTATATTTGCCTCACTCTAAATTCGACAAATTCTCTAAATTCTCTAACGTCATAATGATGCAAAGGAACGTTAACTGGAAAAAGTATAAAAAAATAAAAGAAACATTACTCTCATATACCTTCTTAGATTAATTTAATTTACACTTTATTATTATTGAAGTTCCTAAATCCTGACGAAGAAAAATCTGCCCATGAATATCAAATTAATGTCATAGCATACCATCAAGATAATCGTCTTGTCCGCTAGGAAATAAACACAAAACGATTGAGTCGATACTTTTATCCATCTCTTCTTTTACATCTTCCCCATTCGAAATTTGATCGAGACAAATTCTGTGGCGTCATAAAAGTGTGATAAACGGCTGAAGTCGATTTTGATTATTGGCCAGTTTTCAATGAATATCTCGGAATCCAAGACAGATAACAAAATTTTTAATTTCACCTTTTTTTGTGGAGCGAAGTGAGAGTCATTACAAAAATTTCCTATCTGCTTTACATTCGGAGATGTTCCCAAAAAAGTCAGCTGAGAACAAAGTGGACTTGAACCGTTTTCCCGATTCGCTATTGACTTAAATTTACAATTGGTCAATATCAGAGTCGCTAAATCCGGATTAAGAAAAATCTGCCTATCAACACCTAATTAATGCCATGTTATAACGCGAAGATAACCATCTTATGAACGACAAAATATCCACAAACGGAACTTCAATCATTCGACACTCTAATTCGTCATCAGTCGTCATCACTGTGAACCTCCAGCAGTAGGCAGTCCACAGAGAGGCCCCTTATCACCTTGATACTAATCAAAGTACATGAAAAAAGCGTTGTTCAACACGAGAAAGAAAGAAAGAACGAAATAATCGATTGTTTGTGCCACACATCTGTCCTATCGCTAATAAAACACATCGAGTATATCAGTCGGCATCAATTGATGTTTTCGAGGCATCGAAAAAAATCACCCGTAACTGATATAAAGCGTTTGTGATGATACCAATTCACCGACGTGTTTGCTCAACCGAGAAAATTTTCACGAGAAATATTATATCTTGAGTACTCGACAACGGACATCTATTAATACATGTTCTACATGCGAAACAAGTTAACAATAACTCGAGTGCATTATTGAGATATTTACCACTTCAGTTCATGACGAAAATGATGGATTTTCACCATTAAACACAACAACCATTTTGTTGCTGATAAATGTCCGCCTTATCCCTTTATGATACCAGGTATATGGCTATAACTTATTTTATGGATGTTGGTGCTCCGTTACTGAGCGACTGGCAGCTGTAGATAATAATCGTCCTCTATCATTTCAATGGCAATTAAACAGTCACTCGTCCTGTAGTGTGTGGAAATATTTTAATGATGAATGTTTATTCAGGGACATTTTTTCAGTATTTTCTAACATATGATGAAGGCTCATGGTAAACGGTCATTTAAATTGCATATATGGATAACAATAGAATAATTCTATATCCGTACTATAAATAAATCACACAACTTTTTGCCGCATTTTATTTCCCAAAGTTATTGATCAAGTACATCCTAAATGTAAAATTCTGATGAATTCCCATCAAGTCAATTCTTAAACGTAGGGGAGACCGGGGCAAAATGAGACCCCTATAAAATTTGAGATTTTACGCAAATGATCGATTTTTTTATAGTTACTAATGAAATAACCCATTGTTAGTAGCTTTAAAGTATAAATGTAACTCAGATTTCAAAGATTACACGGAGAGAAATTTTCTCGAGAAATTCTGGGGCTAGCGCGGGAAAAGAGGCGCAAAGTGACGGCCAGGAAAAAATTCCAGTGTCGGCACTAGAAATTTTATTGGGGAAAACGTGAATTTTTCCCCGTATTTCTGTGAAAATTTCACAGAAATTTTACCAGAAATACCAAGAAATTTTACCTTAACAGCACTAGAATTTTTCTAGAAAATTTCTCTCCGTGTACAATCTGAAAAAATTCTAAACGAAAGTTAATAGAAACAGAAACATTCTGGTTAAGTTAGCGCACAATTCTTAGTCTGGCATTATTGATAATAATTAATTAATAAATGTGAAAATAACCATGACCATGATGAAGTTTGATCCTTCTGAGGTTAAACGGGAGAAACTCTTAATTATTTCACTCGATTTGTGATCAATCGGCCCTTGTCCTTAAAATTTCATAGACAGCCAACTAGTAATTTTCAGGAGATAAATATTGAATGCGATTTAGGGGGAAAAAATTATAAAATTTCAGATTTCACAGAAAATTCCAAATTTTTAAGCGGTATTAAGACAAGAATTCCTCAACTTATTAGAATTTTCTACGAAAAAATGAATATTTAGTGTGAAATAATGCTGAATTTCCAATTAATTGAAAATTCAGGATTATATTCACGGAAAATTCCCTAATTTCTATTAAGCTTCAGGGAATAATTAAACTTACATTTGCGGTTGTCCTTGATTTTCCCACGAGATTCCGAACTTTCAGTGACAAAATTCCTTGAAATTCTGGTGGAACTAAAATGTGAAAAAAATTCCCTGAAAGTGTATCGGAATTTTGCAGTCAAAAAATTTTCAAGTGTACAAAAAAAAGTCGAGGTATGATGAGCTTACAAAAATTCATAACTGTAAGAAGCAATATCTGCATGAGACAAGAGATTTTCTCATCCCCGTAAAAACTAGAATATTGCTCACAACGACGATTAGAAATTGTCTTAGACAGAAGTTCCTTTTTTCGATTCGAAACCTTATTTGCCTACTTATGTGATCAGCTAAACGACGTTACATCGAAAAAGACACTGGCCTCATTTGTCTCATTGGAAAACAAAAAAATGAGGGGTCTCATTGTGCCCCGGTCCCCCCAATATTTAGATCTTCGTAATACAGGTACACCACCACAATATTTCATCATCTTAATGGTTGTTCTCACCTATCCCACTAAACCCCTCCGCCAAACGCGTCCCATTCCCCCACCATAGCCATAAAACCCATCATCAAAATAAAGAATTAAAAATTCACAATCTCCCAACCAGTCCCATCACCAATCATCAATGCCCCGAATGCCGCTAAAAATTTCAGCATCAATCTAATAACTCAAACCCGCTGATGAATGATCGCCCGTTGAATCAACTGAACCACCTCATTCGACTAGACACACACACCTCCCTCTCGCCCTCCATCGAACTCGAGCAGGATCAATCAAAGAGCCAATAATAATCAGCAGTGCCACGAGAAGCCAATCTAACCAGGAATAATCCATAATCCTTCAATTATGAAATTACAACAACTGTGCAATATCATCATGTACCCACGACCACACTTTTGCATACACCCTCACATTTGCCATTGTCCTTCACATGCACATATTCACACATACTTGAAATACAGTACGAAAGGAGTACTACGAGGCATTGACGAGAGGGGTTGCCTCCTCACCGTTCAAAAATCAACGATGCTGCTCTCCCACCAGTGCCACCAGCCTCCCCATCGCCACGAGCATCACCCACACTATCACCCACTATCACTCACACCTAAACACCACAAACGCACGCCCCCCGACGTACAGAATAGGCGTGGCCAAGTTGTCATTTGTCTCCTGCCAACGGTCTCCCTCACCTCGTTTCCTCCTCGTCTCTTCTCCTTCATCCACCTTCAACCCATTCAGCCCTCTGCCACCTATCCAACCAAGTTGACGTATGTACTACCCCCGGAGGCAGAGTGCCTCTACCAACCCCCCATCACCTTTCACTACTTTCAAGTTCTAGCCGTCCTTCCACCTTCTCCAGTTCCTCAGTTTCGTCCCAACTTTTCCTCCTCCATCTCCTTTTTTTATTATGTTACATTGTCTTGCCCGGCCTGAAGACAGTCGAACACATTGAAGCTGCAGTCCTTCATCCCTGGAAGATGCTCTCAAGTTTATTTTATTCGGCGCTGGGTCTTTTAACCACTTCTGCAGTTCACCAGCCTCCGAATCCCGGTCTTCAACAAGTTTGGTTTATGAGAAGCATGTTGAACGTCCGCTTCGATCAACTCGCCTAGTGTTCTTCCATCCTCAGTCGGACTCACTCAATGATGAATCTAAGCGGAAGCTCTTGATCTTGACCGCTAATCCTCGCCAGTAGATCAGTGCAGCTTCAAAAATTCAGCATCATCATCCCAAATAAATTCCCCACCCGAATCTCTCCAACCGCTGTTAAGCCACGTGCCATTGTCCCAGTAGTTGATAATACAAAAAAGAGATGCAGTTGGCAAGGTGTGAAAAAACTCGAGTCCACACATGAATTCCTGGAAACCCAGAATGTATTGAAAAGAAGAAGGGATGCATCAGGAAAGCGGTGAGAGTGGGGGCGTTTGCGTGGTGGGTGGGGCGAAGATAGCCGGACGAGGTGGGAGATAAAGCGTTTTAGTACAGCAGGGGGGAGGGTGGGGGGACGCGTCAGGCGCAGGCCATGAAGAGACCGGCGCTAGTGTTGAATAGTATCCAGAAGCTCCTCGTGTGTGGGTATATGGGTTTTGATGTGGTATTTCGAGGGGTGTATAGCAAACGCTTGCGAGGGGGATAGAACGGTAGAAGTGAGAGGGAAGGCAAGGGGGGGAGAAGGCGAATGGTCCAAAGTGAGTAAGACTGGGGACTGGGAAACGGGATAGGCACAGTCAGACAGTCAGGCAGGCCCCCGGCATAAGGCAAGGTATCTGGGCAAGGGCGCAAAGAGAGGCAACACTGCACGGCAATACCCAGCACCAAGCCCAAGACCACTAGATCCGCTCGGCTTACCCGACTTAGAGACTTAAGCCAAGCAGCCAGTCCAAACGGCTCAACTGGGCTAAGCCTAGCCGACCCACCTACCCAACTGCAACGTGCGGTCACTACACTACCTGGGTGACTACCCCATCGACCTGGTCTTCAAAATCCTTTCACTTTTTTCTTTTGCTGTCCACCACCCAACACCCGCCGCGAGTTTTTGTTTACCACGTGTCTTTCTGTCGTCAATCAGCGGTGTTATGGAATAACTCGAGCAACTTGTGACTATCATTGACAATCAGAGGACAGTTGCTGGGAGTGGTGCGACTGGCCGCGAGACAGTGTGCGTCGACTCGGGTAATCGCGGTGACTGGCTCAGACACTGTGGTCACAGTCAAGGTGATAGAGGTGCCGAGTGTGTGAAACGCGTGTGACTGGGCTGGACTAACCCACTTTCGGCCCTGGCTAGAGTACATGAGAGTTACGCAATTGTCGGGGTTTATTATCAGTTGGAGGCTGAAGCTTTGTGAAGAAAGCACTGGGGGGGCTTGATCATTGTGAGTTGGTTGTTGTTGTCAATCAGAGCGGGTGTGATTTGGTTTGTTAGTGTTGACAGTGGAGTGATTGTTCATTTCAACCGTTCGGGGGTTGTTGCGGGCAGTTGAAAGTGATTCGTGATTTGTTGGACTTATGACACCTTAGACGAGGGGGCTGAGCTGATAAGGGGTTCAGTGAGGACAGTGAGGTTGACCAAAGGTGTACGGAACAGTCGGCACGACGTTAACCTTCTACAGTATGGAGCGCGGCGGGGGCGGGGGGAGCCTCGATCTCGCCGGCGGTGGAGGTGGCGGTGGTAACTCGGATCTGTGTCTTCAGGATCTTGTGACAGGATCCGCCACTGGATTGTCCGTGCAGCATTATCAGCATGCTGCTGCTGCTGCATCCATGGCCGGACTCCATGGAGATCATCTGCAGAATGCAATGCATCATCACGATGTTCATGGGAACTCTCATCATGACACATCGATGCTGCATAATACTAGCCATCAGCTGTCTCATGAACCGCTAGAGAAGTTAAAGTGTAAGTATCTTTTGACGATTTATTTTACGAGTTTTGGGGTCCTCTTTTGAGGTGCGAATTGCAAATATGGGGATGAGTTTGAGTTCTGGCTTATCAGTGCGAGCAACGATTTTATCTCGGTTTGGGTTTATGATGTTTGAGCTCGGGCGACGCGTCATCCGACGGTCGGGTTCAGGTGTCTTCAAGCGTTCGATGTTATTTTTTAAGGTAGATTTATTGGGGAATTGTTTTTCGGAGTCGAGACTGGGTACCCGAGTTTTGAATAGGGTTTTTGAGGTATTGGGGACAATGGGAATGTCGAAAAAATTGGTATCAGAACGAGAACGATAAAGTTTCGAGATAAGGAGGTGTTACTTTTATTACTCCGGGAATTTCATTCTCTGTAGCTCGGTTGTTTCAACTCCAATGCATTTTCAAGTACAAAAATAATCTACTTTCATCACATGTCGCAACAATTACTCATTTATCTGATAATTTATCAACGTGAACGACGGGGCTCATAAACTAATTAACCCGATGATAATTATCGCGGGCGATGAGAGAGTGACAGGGAGCTCGAAAGAGTGAACAAAAAAGTGATCATTGTTATTGATAAATTTCACGAATCCATCAAAATGAAGATCAAATCTGTGGAATCTGGGTTAATGGTGTGCGAGAATTGATTTCTCTTCATGAAGAATCGATCTTGATTCGTGGTGAAGAATTTCCCTGTCTGAAAGAGGTGTCGCAGGATTCTCTTGAAGCGTCAGTTCCATCTCATCCGCTCCGAGCGCCGCCACCTGTTTTGTGATTCATTAACTCACCGGCTTATCGGGATAAGGCGGACTTATCCCAGAGCTCGAGACCGACACCACCGACTAAAGCCGATCTTATTCCAATGGCATTTCACCTGTACTCGAGTATCTTTGCATTACACTTCAAATTTATTTCCGATAAATCTTGCAGTGTTAAAGAATTTCTGTTTGGAGTTATCAATGGCAAATTCTGATAATTCAGGTTGAGTTTTGACTTTCGAGGTTTTTATTGGAAATAACCCGCGAATTAAACTTTATTTCTCATCACTGATTGTTCGTGTTGAATTGTTATATGAAGTAAAATTTAATTGACGTTGATTAATATTGCAATAAGACAAACTAATGAAATAGAAGTACTAGTAAAATTAAAGATTCTACGCTTCAAATAACGAACTTCAACAATTCGGAACGGAACGTAGAAATAACTCACCAGCTTCATAAATATTGTTGAACGTTCAAGACTTTTTGATTTTGGAGGCATAATAAGTCGGGAAGTTTCTGTAACATTTTACTTCTTCGGGAAAAATTACGTGACAATTTCGTATTTTGCTCGGTGATGGATCTGAAAATTCACTGAACGTTTCAGATTTCTTCTCTTCCACTCCTATAAAAATTGTCGGAAAACGATTCTCCATTGCGGATTACGTTAATTGTTCCGTCATTTTTACTGAATATTTCTCTCCGTGTCGGTGTATGCTGGCATGTGTCACGCCGGTGATGCTGAATGAACTAAACCTCAACGCGGGGCATTTATAGATCAATTTTACCGGTCAATTTCGTTAAAGAAAGATGAATAGCTTTGATGAAACTTGAGAATAAATAATCAAAAACGGAAGTTTTGAAGAATGAGATTTCTTGTTTTAACCTATTGCTTCCTCTCACGGTACCCCACTTTTCGGCGTTTCGTACAGGTGTGCGTGTGCCACCCTGCCTCTCTTATGGCGTGCTAATCTCGGTACAGATCCCCCACTTCTCTCATATCGAGATAATTCACGACATTCGTAAAACAAAGGGTTAAAATATTCATTATCAGTGGTAATGTTTCCCCAGTAACCCACAGAAGAAATATTTCAGTTATTATTCACCATTCAGTATTGTTATTTTGTACTTCGAAAGAGTAAATATTTCTTCAATTATAATTTTTTATGAAGACCAGAAAATCTGCTGGAACCTTTAATTTTGAGGAACTTTTACAAGAATCTTCAATTACCTTAAAAATTATTATCAGAATACCATACTACTTCAGTTTTAATCAATTAATTTTGCCTATAGTGATGCCGCGAGACATTTCACGAGACATCACGAGACAATACTTTCGAGGGATTGTCCGGTCTCCATGAACACGGAAAATTTTGGTCTCGTCTGTCTTGAAATGCGCAGTATCAACTCGTCTCGTGATGGCTCCGAGTCAATTTATCTCATCTCGGTTTCCAGTTTTTCGTGTTTTTTATATGTAGAAAATCGAGACGAGACAAGCCGAGATATAAACCGAGATTTTACATTGAAAAACACGAAAAACTTGAGACCGAGATGAGATAAATTGACTCCGAGTCCTCACGAGAGGAGGCGATACTGCGTATTTCGAGACTGAGATGAGAGCAGCGATTTTCCTGTTCATTGAGACCGAAATCATCTCTCCAAAGTTTTGTCTCGTAAAGTGTCTCGCGGCATCACTATTTGCTTATCATATTGATAGTTTGTTTCACAAAAAATAGATGAATAATGAATTTGAAAGGATTAACAAATCTTTTTAATGCGTAGACAAATGAGATGACAGTATTTGTGAAAAAATATTGATAAACCATTCACATTGAATCAACAATTGACCCTCACTCCATGGTGGTTGCGTAGTGTAAAAGCTTGGCACGCAGATAACTAGGGTTCAAATCCCGCTGAAATTCTTAATTTCTCATAGGTATTGGGTCAATTGCATAATAGACCCAGTACTGTTGGAGATGATAATTTTTCATTTCTCGCAACTCTGTAACATCATGACTGATCATAAAAAATAAGAGGAATATAACGTCCCATAGTTTAAAATCTTTAAATGGCTTTTCAGCAGGGTAGTTCCATTCTCAATGAATGGTAATTACTCCAACGAATACCCAGTAATTAATTGGGGCTTCAGGTGGCGATCAACGACGTCGTAAAGTAACGATAAGAGCCAAGAAATTGAATGCCTTTTCTGGTTCGGTAAAATATCGAGGGAAAATGGAATTTTTCAGAAAGAGAGATTAAATTTTCCGGACGATAAAATTTTGATTAAAATTCGGTCTCGGGGAATTCTTTAGTAATACCTTTTCTAACAGAGAGAATTCGAAATTTTTTCAAATCGCTGACGATGAAACGTGAGTACACGGAGAACATATAAAATTAAAAATTACTATGTGAACATAGTAATTGAGGGCTATGCCGATAAAATTTTAAAATTTGATTTCTTTTAACTGAACGTTTTGCGTTTTGTGAAAATATTGAACTTCGAACCCCTTTGGTGAAAATCTGTCAGTTCATTTCGTAGACGCATTTCTATCCCAATATTTTGGCAACCTGGGGCTTTGACCATACGGTGTCATTCCGAATGTATTTTGGATTCCAACCCCGCCCGGAGTCATTTACTACCCCTTTATTATCGGTTGACGGGGTTATACCTCGGGCAGATGCGCACCGAGTCAACCCCTTGTGTCGCTGTCTTTTTTTTCTCTTCTTCTCCTAATGGTGTTGACAAATTGCTTGGCTAGCCATGCCTCCCTTGGGCATACTGGGGGCACGTTGGGTGTTCTGGGTACCACAGAGGATGACAGAGTTGGACGAGAGTTCAATTGGGCGATGAGGGGAAGAAAAACCCTGAATTTCTTGCCACTGTGATTGGGTTAAACTAATATTGGGTTTTGGGATTTAATGATTATTGGATCGATCGGGGTAATTCCTTTGTTTATCTCGAATTCTAGAAATTATTTGAGGAAGAGCAAGGGTAAGGCATTTATTACTCTAGATTTTTGGATTACTCCACGACATGAGTTGCAAAAAATAATCTAATTTCTATTAGAATTTCTTTTCCTTCTTACTTTTTTCACTTCCGGTCAACTAAATGGTCAACTGATCCGGCAATTTTCTTGATTGTTCACATTTATTACTCCGAAAATACACAATCAACAATGGAATCAATTACATTAATTGCAGGAAGATCTACAGTTTATTTTTCAAATGTATTTATTTAGAGCATTGAAGTGGTACACTGTGTTTACATTTTTGTGCGTCATCTCTCAATTTTTCCTCATTCAGTTTCTAATATTCAATCTTCATATTGTATTATTTAAATAAGTGCGATTCTTTCTTGATTAAATTCTGAACAATGCCGGGACTGGCATCTCCAGACGGGTATGAAACAAGTAATCCCCTGCCGGTGTGGAAAATTTGACTGAACAGGAGGATAATTCTTCCATCCATAGATGTATTTTTTAATTTAGACTAGAAAATCGTAAGCTGTCCACTAAAAACCAGTATTTTTTCACTTAATGACCTTTCGCTCCAGAATTACCATTCGTACACTGATAGAATGATTCATTTATTTCAAACGAGATTCGTCAACTATTAACGAATGGTAGAGTTGATTATGACCAAATGAATATTCGTTAATAGTTAACGAACGGTTCACTTGAATGGCGAAAGTCAAGTCAAACAAGGCTCCTCAAATATACATTTGTTAACTATTAACGAATGAACATTTGGTGAGACCGAATAGACCCTAACCTGCAACCAAAATCCATTCGTTAACAATAACCAATCCGTTCCTCAGTGTATAGTAAAATTTATCACGATTTTCGAGGTAATTTGTATCCAACTTTTCTCTTCGTGAGACAAAACCGTAGAAATGTTCAAAGTACACTGTTAGAAAAAAAATGAAATTTCATGAACAGTTGACTACTAATTTTCAGGACAGTGACACTGAATGCGCTTTAAAGGAAAAAGTGATGAAATTTCAGATTTCACTTAAAAATCCGTAAAATTCCAGAATTTTAAACAGCATAAAGACGAGAATTCCTCGAATTTATTTGAATCTACAATCTAATATGAATATTCAGTACCATATTTCATTGAATTGTCAGTGAAATCTGAAATTTCATGGTTTTTTTTACTCCTAAATCGCATTTAGTGTCACCGTCCTCAAAAATTCAAGAATATATTTACCAGAATTTTTTGGTTTTCTATTCATTTTCAGGGAAAAAAGGAACTGAAATTTACAGTTCTCTTTGATTTTTCCACGGAATTCTGAATTTTCAATGACGAAATTCCTAAAATTTTCTCTGGTAATTAAATCCGATAAAAATTTCCAAAAAGTGTACCGGAAATTTCAGACAAAATTTTTTAGAATTGTACAATGCTCCCTTCCATTTCCCTCTTCTTCAGATCGAGAATGCCTAGTAATCTTTGAATTATTACAACTCAAAGCACGACCACCACCAGAATTTTGAAAATGATCCCGCAATGTTATTATAACGCAAAAAATTTCCGGTTTCCTGTCAGTCACGCCTCTACATCCTTGCTCGCGATACTCCTCAACCGCCGACGGTCTGCAACGGGGTTTTGACACCGGACGAGCCTTCGATTTTACGGTTGGATTTACCCCCCTGAATGCAAAGAGAGGGCAAAGTACTTGGGCGGTCGGCAATAGCCTCACCTCCCACACGACCTAGGTGGCCCCAGGATTGTCGAACCGGGATCACCATAGAAATGAACTCATTTCCCTCCCATTATCTCAGCTGTCTCTCAATTCACCCAGCGCCTGCACCTCCGCTTACATCAACCACTCACTTATGTTCTCTATATAACTTTTTAACTCTGGATCACATTTACCCACATGAGGGAGCAAAATTGAGTGCGTGACTCGGTGTGAGAACGAAAGTTTCTTTTCTCTTTCTCTACGAAAGATTTTGCCCCAGAGGTGGCGTGTGAAACTCCGGGAGTCACCCTCGTATCACTGATTTCCTCGTTTCCCAAGTTTTCGGGAAGTACACCCACGAGGGGTTCATGCGTGACATGTCTCGAATTACGAGTCGGGGGAGTCAAGAGAACCGAGTCAAGTTGAAACTAAACAAATTGGGAAAACATTTCAATCAACCCTATCTAAATATTCACATGTCTTTCTTTAAGGTATATAACTCTCCCTTTCATAAGCAATTGTGACAATATTATTTTGCTTTTTTAGGTACGAGCCCGAACGCGCGCTACAGCGCGCTGTAATTATAACAATCATAATTGAAAATCTCAAAATTAAATTAATCATGAATTAAATTTGCCGCCTCAGACGACTGGAACCAACATCCCACTGAAAACTCATGACTTTCTTTGAATTCTACAACTTGAATTTTCATAACCATTTTCCCCCCTAAATCCGATTCAATGTCGCTCTCGTGAGAATTACTATCATATTTTCCAGTAAATTAAAAAAATTCTAAAAATGTAGTTATTGTTGATAATATCAAATTGCTAATCAATTATTTTTATTCTTATTTCACTATTCTCCTCTGTTATTTTTTCATGTCATAGTACTATTATCAAGTGCCATCAAATTTTTTGCGTATTTTTTGCATTCTGTCAAATGATTCTACATTCAGACCCTATCAAGTCTGGAATTCGTATTTAGTCTGGGTTTAATCGATGTATATCCGGGATTCAATCAGGGTTTATTCAGGATTTACCCAGAGTTTAACCCAGGTTTTTTCAGAAGTTAGTCGGGACAATGAATCTATATGAATAAGAATACAACATAACAGATTGGAACCTGAGTTTAATAGAGATAGACGTTTTTCCAATTGATGTTATCCGCGTATTCACATGAGATTCTTTCGCCTTGTAATAAGTTAGCTAATTGTTTTCAATTTGAAAGCAAATCAGCCACAAGAGAAAAGTCCGCTAATTCCATACATGTAAGTTTGTAAATATGCCCCTGTACTCCTCACGAAAAATGGGATGATTCTCACTCAACCTCTTCCCTCCATAGATATCCGCAACATAATCTGAAAATCCGTGTCTTAAACTAGGACAGCCTACTGTCACGGCAGATATACTTGCTGATAGAGAGCTAAGCAGTGCTAAGCACGGTTACTAAGTGGATGGGTGACTATGAGTTCATCAAAAAATAGACATTGAAGTAGTGTAGAAAACATACTCCTTCGTGGCTGACGTCCTTTTTTACTTCCGAATTGAAGCATTGAAATCGTTCTATTTTTAGATTCTCTAATCTTTCTTGTTTTTCCATGAATGCAAATGAATGAACAAACTGAACGTGAATCCTTGCACTATTAGAAAATAACTCTTGAAAGTTCACGTGAAGAAGCTTGAAATTTTTTACAACGACAAAGTTACATGAAATTTCTGTATATTTCCGTAATTTTTTGAATATTCAAATAATTCTCGATTTTCTGGTCCATATGGTACTGTAAAACCTTGAAAATGATGAAAATTCAGGCAACAACTTTTGAATTCTCAATCTATTGAAAATTGAATTGTATGCGATGTTCAATTTTCAAGATGAGTGAGAAATTTTGTGAACGCTCTCATCTGAAATTGAATTCAAACTCACAACACATAGAGAGAAATGTTCAGTACAAATTACGGAACTCACAGTTCGCTCACCGATTATGGAATCGACTCAGAAAATTTAAGTGACGGTATCGTCATTTTTCACAGGAAATTCAGGTAAAAATCACGGAACGCTCTGGAAAAATTCCGTGACAGTTCCGAAAAATTTCCTACAACCACATTTTGCTCCGGAATTACGGAAAAGATACGTAATTTTTATTGAATATTTTTCCTCGTGCATCGAAAATTCAGATGACGCTGTGACTGAAATTTCAAGAAATTTCTAACAGTGTACAATCACTCAAAACGGGAAGTCCCATGATATTCTCTCTAATTCAGTTTCTCTCCAAGAACAATAGGTGAGCAACAATCACTGAACAATTTCCCATCAATATCTATTTTTACCGCTGATGAATTGCCCTCATATTCCGTGAAACGCAGACAAATGCACTCATTTTATCCTCCCTACGGAAGATAATATAAGAACCCATGAAACTCTCTAAATTAAGATTTCCAAACGGTTTCATCTTCTTCACATTTCTTTTCCCTGGATTTTCAAGTGTCGTATTACGCTACACGATGGGACGCGCGCCGTCCGTCGGACTATTCATCCGTTCTCGGTAAACTGGGACATGTGAACTCTTATAAATTACGTCAACTGCAGACAGGGCCCAATTCTTTTTAACAAATTCGTGATTTTTTTACTCTGATTTGTATATCATCTCGTCAGCTGTCCCCCACACTCAGCCTGTCTGTCCCCGTATTTTTTGCCAGACGCGAAAGCCACACACATTTAATTACAAAAAAATATTTTCGTTGTGTCGAATGAAATTCATATGAATTAAAGTGTTTTTGGTAACAGCATGAACACATTGGATAACAATGTCCCCAAAGTGTCTCAATAAAATTTCAACAATTTAATGAGTGTTAGACGTGAATAAGTGTGTCTCCTCGCCCCTCCTCGGATGGGTGATCAAGTACGTGCTTTTAATGCCCACAGTATGTAGTCTCTCTCTTGTCAAACCAAATGGCCGTGTAACGCCCATAGACTGACTAATAAACGACTTCCTAAGGAAACCGAGGATTACGGAAAGATTAGGGATGGAGGATACGCTTCGACTTTCCCCAGCACTCGTGCGCGAGACGTGCAAATGCGATGGGTTGGAAGGGAGTGGAGGCGCACAGGTGCCTGCGGCACGCGGCCATTCTTCAATTTTTGACGGCTTAAATCCTTCGGGTGTTCAAGTTCTTTTAAAATGAGGGACAAAATGTTACAACCTTGTTTCCAATGTCATGATCATTCATCTTCCAATTACTGAGTTTAACCCTCAAGTAATCGCATCCCCGTCGATTTTTCGATTTTGTCTTTTCACACAAAACCTCCGTGAGTCAAAAATTCATAAAAATTTATATTTCTGATTTCACTTATATCGAACATATTGAATATTTTTTTTGTGATACCTGCCTCAAAAGTGCACTTTTCGAAACATATTAGTGCGCGAAAAGCGGTTGTTTTCCGCACGGCGTGCGTAAAGTTCACGAGCGTGCGTAAAGTAAATGTCGAGTGCGTAAAGCTTCGAAAACATGTGTGCAATAACAATTACGAATTAATTTTTTTTAATTCGACTCCTACACAGCTAATTTCGTTTTCTTTAACATAAAAATTTGCGCCATTCATGTAGAATAGAATATCAATCATCCTCATAATATTTAAAATATATTCTCGACCCTTTCAGAACCATTTCTTGAGCTATTTTACATGAAATAGTTCAATTTTGACAACGACGCAACAACAATGACTATACTCTCTCATTTTCAAACAAACTTCAATTATTCACTTGTTCCCTAACACTGTGAATGATTCATATTCAGAAATTACAGCAGGAGTTGTAAGAATTTTCTCGCGCGAGCATCTCGTGAGATCCTCGCTGCTCCTCACAGCTGGCTTGGGTGTTTTGCGGACCCCTTCCCCCCTCCCCCCATCTCGTCCATACGATTTCAAGTACATAACCCTCATTGAGTTGCCCCGATTCGGTCCACTAGCCACCCACAATTTTTTCCTCCTTTTTTGCTCTCTCGTCACGTGTTCCTCCATTCAAACGTATCAAATTTTCACACTGTACATTAAAGCCCGAATAATTATCCCCCTCTGACCCCTCTCCCCCAGCATCAATAATTCGACGACGATAATCCAATTTTCATTTGCAAAAGTCAGGGAAGAGGAAAGATTTCTCAATTCACGAGTGGAAATAATTTCACGTATTTTTCTTTTTTCATTCAACTGAGGGAAAATGAGAGATAAAAGAGGGACAGAGTCCTCGCGTGCACAGCCGCCCGTAAAATCCGTGGGGATTAGCGGGCGCTAATATATCCACCGGGTAAAAACACCACGAGCAGCTGAGATATTCGTTCATCTCCCTCTTGTATCTCTCTCTCTCCCTCCACCCCTGGCCCCTCTCTCTCCCTCTCTCTACGTCACAGAGCAGCCGTGTGGTTTGTCTTTGGTATAAAATAAACTTCAACTCTGTGGAAAAGTCATAAATTCGTGAGTTACAACCTGTCACCCTTGTTATCTCATTTCGTCTTTTTTTACCTTTTCTTCCCTCGACGTTTGATGTACAAAATTGTCCCTGAAATTAATTCAGAGGGAGGGAGAGTGGAAATTATTGTTGAGATTTATGGGATATTTTCTCGGTAAACATTCGTCAGATTCTTGTTTTACGTGGTGAAATGAGTCACTTTGTCTTTTTGAGAGTCCGATCGGTTTACTGGGGCAACTGATACCCACAGGGGTTCCTCGAAAGACAGAAAGAAAGTGTGAAAATGTTTGGTAGCAAGGGTGGACACATTCCGCCCCTCAAAAGGCAGATCTATGGTGAGAGAAAGTACTGAGAACTCTGCGGGGTGAACAGATGGTTCAGCGCTCATTTCTTTCTCGTCCACTTTTTCAGCGAATCTTGGGGATAAATTTTAAACTAACAGGTTGAAGGAGATCATTTTCCTCTAGTGATGCCGCGAGAGATTTCACGAGACTATAGTTTGGAGCGATGGTATCGGTCTCAATGAACATGGAAGCTTTGTTCTCATCTCGTGGTGACACCGCATCAATTCATCTCATCTCGGTGGCAAGTTTTTCGTGTTTTTAAATGTGAAATCTCGGGTTTTGTCTCGGTTTGTCCCGTCCCGGTCTTCTACACGGAGAGAAATATTCAATAAAAATTACTAACTAATTATTTTTAATCTTTCTGGAGTTTATTATCGTCTCAAAGCGATAATAAATTATTAGTATCAAATAATCATTTATTTAGTTCAAAGAAAACATTTATTTAATATAAACGAAACTTCGAATAAAAATTGTTATTCATTTTGAAAAAAAAATGTATTTGGTATTAGTCAAATAAACTTATTTACTTGATTCAAATAAATAATTTTTCTGAATGCAATCATTCACATTCATGGAATGGTCCATTTCACAATTTATTTTTAAATTATTCTCACGTTTTGTATATTTTCTCAAGTCAGCTGAGAAAAATTCACTATTTTATCGCATTTTTGCCCCGATATAAGGGCAAAGACCTAGGAATGGATTTCGCTCCACGATTATACGACTCGAATTATTTTCAAACTTTTTTCTCGGTATGAATGGTCAAATAAATGTTTGGAGAGGAAAAATGCAATTAATTTTTTAAAAATTGAACGAAATTTTCGGTTTTGAGAATTGGGGTTTTTGTATGCTGGAATTCCATCGTACCTGAGAATCCAATCGTTTAAGTTGTGGCGATAGGAGGGGCAGATATACTCTGTTTGACAAGTAGAAACCCTTCGATAACAGGACGCTGAGGCATCCAAGCTATTTTTCCTGGGTGGAAACAGGGCCAAACACAGTCGGTACAAAATCCAAGACTGCTGCTCAAACACTAGAGTTTATCCCAGTGGGATATGGGCTGTGGGGTCTTCAGTTTGTTCTCACTCGTGTTATACACGTGTTACGAGGCGACCCCGGACAACTTTAAAGATACTGATATATTTGGAGGAATTTTATTTGGCGGCAGAAATCCCTAAATGTCTGAATTTCTGCTACGAGACCAAAAAATCCCATAATTGAACGCCGTCGAAAATTTTTGGCTGCACGGAGAGAAATATGCAATAAAAATTACGTATCTTTTCCATAATTCCAGAGCGAAATGTGGTTGTAGGAAATTTTATGGAAGAGTCACGGAATTTTTCCGGAGCGTTCCGTCATTTTTATCTGAATCTCCTGTGAAACATTACGATACCGTCACTTAAATTTTCTGAGTCGATTCCGTAATCGGTGAGTGAATTGTGAGTTCCGTAATTGTTACTGAACATTTCTTCCCGTGTGGAATTTCCGATCCATTTCTCGGGAGTTGAAGTCAAATGACAGTTCCACGGGAATTTCAAAGGACTTTATGAAAAAATTAATGGAACCTGTGAATTTCAGCTCAATCAAGTAATGGAAATTATTGGAAATCAGGAAAGTTCGGAAAACAATATTTTTGAATTTGTGGATAATTAAAAAGTTAGCGTAATTTAGTAGCAAATATTCTGAAAAATTGGAATTGCAGTGAATTTTCAGTGAATTTGGAAATTTCATGAGTTTTCCCTCGCTACTTCCCAGAGGAAAAAATATACCTGGAAGATTAAAAAGCACCGAAATCTTTAACGCCTCAGACTGGAGACATTAACACCAATGTTTTCTCCTGTGTAGGAATCTACTTTAAACTTCAGTTTATTCCTAATAATGAAGAAATTTCATTTGTGTATCTTTCCGCCTTTTTATTGTCATTTTATGAATAATCATCATTCTCCATAAAATGATATTGAATCAAAAACATAGAATTCGAGAATTGATTTCCATAATTTAATATTAATCTTGAGAAAACAATATTTTTAATTGAAAAATCTGTGAATCAAGTATAACGTAATCGACTGAAAAATTCACTCATCGCATGCATATTCAGCTGCACTAGCAAAATACTCCATATTGAAGTGATAAACCCCTAATAAAATCCTGTCGAAAACACCGTTGTTTTTTTTACCTCGTCATTTGAGTGATTAATTACGCAGAAAAAAGAGAATGGAATGACTGCACAGAACTGCATATGTGTGAACGTATCTCTAAATCAGTCAGAGTTATGTGACGACTAATTGTGAAGTTCCTCCCTTGCCTCCACTCCCGGTCCATGTGAAACCAAATATAACTAAACGAAACTAAACGACCCGGCCGATTAACCGCTCACTGCCGCACACTCGACCCTGACAGGCCCTATTCTCGACTGCGTGTGCGTTTTCAGCCCCTGACAAACTTCTTCAATTTTTTTTTCTTTTTTTCTTCGTTTCTCGCCCGGTTGATAAATAACGGACAGACTGAGGGAGAAGCGTCGATTAATGTCACTCGTACAGAGCTACTGAGTGACTACTCAGTGGCTCGGATTCCCTGCCTGGATCAAACGAGTTTCAGAATAATGAAGAATACAAAAATTGGTGATGGTTCATCGCGCAACACGCAGCGATAGAAAGGATTAGTTATTATTAACAAGTGGAGTTGGTTGGAGGCTAGGGTCTATTCGGTTTCACCAAATAGTCATTCGTTAATAGTTAACAAATTAACAAATGTTATAAAATTGCCATACCATGCGTTCTTGAATTTAATTTGAAATATTGAATATAGGATTTCTGTATATGATATTCGTATGGAGTTGGTTGGAGGCTAGGGTCTATTCAGTTTCACCAAATGTTCATTCGTTAATAGTTAACAAATTGACAAATGTTATAAAATTGCCATACCATGCGTTCTTGAATTTAATTTGAAATATTGAATATAGGATTTCCGTATATCATATTCGGATATTTCTAAAGAATATTCCCTACACGAATTATTTCTATATATAAATCTTTACATAAATTGTTGTTTTCATACGAAAGATGTCTAAACGCTCCAGAGAAAAACAGAAAAATGGTGCAACTCCATACGAAATGTTTCTATAAGGGTGGCAGTGGGTCGTATAGGATCAAACCGATCGAAATCGTATAGAAATAATTTGTATAAAAAATATCCGTATATAAATATCCGAATATCATATACGAAAATCCTATAGAAATTCTATTCGCAATGAGTATAGAAAATTTCTATACAATTTTTTCATACCTGTCTATCTGAGCACCCACAATTTTTACATGAGGTGTCTCAAAGAAATTTAAATTCATATTAGCTCCATAGGTTGCCCATAAATTAAAGCCAATTTTTAAATTTCTAGTCTCACCTTACAAGACAATTCAACAGAATAGAATAAATTATTCCAGAGGGAATGAATATGTCGAGAAAACCGAAATATTCATTCGACGAATGGGTAACTTATAAAACCGTAATTGTGATAGGAAAGAAATATGAAGAATAGAATTCTGTGATGCACAAAATTTCCCATGAATTAAAAACTCGGAAAACCTGTACTTCCTCGATTTTTATTAATTTTCATGGACTAATTGAATTGAAATTTGGTTTTCGTCGGATCTCTTATCGAATCGTGAACTTCCAATGACAAAATTTCTTGAAATTTTACTGTCACTTCATAAATATTTCCAAGAAGTAAATATTAAAAATTGTTAATAGCGGAAATTACTTGGATCCATACGATCAATTTCTCCTTATAAAGCTCGTCCCCAGTTTCATGAATGCAACATTTCAAGAGCAATGCGTTCATCAATTTTCAAACAGGGATGGCCATCAATCTTCCGATTCTTCAATATTGACAGAATTTCCGACTTGCAATACTCAAGGTTTAAGTATACTAATCTAAATTAAAAAATAGTAAAATAATTTGAAATTTGACTATTAAGATTGATAATTACCAGAGATGGCCATCGATATTAAATTTCGTCAATATTAAAAGGGTTTGCGACTTACATTAATAAAGGTTTAAATATACCAATCAAAATTGAAAAATACTATAATATTGATAATTTAAATTTCTGATTAATGGTGAATTAAATATTCTATAATATGGAACCGTAAATTTTCGATTCAGTAAATATTTCCAACTTCTTATAAGGGACTATCGATTCACCGACTAATCGGCAATCTTCCTACCTAAATTATTGATTAATAAAACAGTTCAAAATTTGACTATTTAAATTAATGGTTACTTAAATAATTAAAAATTTAAGAGTGATATTCACTCATTTACTACTTAATAACTCAGTAGCGAAGTGGTCAAACGGTTCAAGTCAATCTAGTCTTTAGTTGAATTTTCCAGAAATATTTCCTAATTTAAGGGAGATAGCGAATTTTTCATACTAACCTTTTTTGTAGACCGAATTGAGTGCTACTAAAAAGGTTATGAGAAAAATTGTGCTATGCCCCTTAGATTTCGAGATATTCATTGAAAACTGGCCAATACCCAAAATCGACTCAAACCGTTCGACCACTTCGCTACTGAATTTAACAGTAATTTTAATTTATGGATATGGCTATCCCTGTTTTCAAATCAATTGTTGCCGAAATCCTCACGATGTTTATTGTGAACAAAAAACATGAAAATTGTGAGGAGTAAACGGAAAAATAAGTTGTCAAGTGTGAACTGACTCTGAAGCACTCGAAAGACTCTGGCTTTCCTCCTGCCACTGGAATATACGGTGACCGCGGGCTCGTAAACCTCCTCCCTCCTCCTCATAGCGCTTATATATCTAGTCGAATAATGGTTGTACCAGGGGCGCAAGAGAAAAAAGACACACCGCCCTCTTCAAACCGTTTATCCACCAGTGTCTTCTTGTACTCGCGTGTGTGCACGGCGAAACTGTGAAAGTGGAAAACTAAATTAATGCGTTTTACGTCATTGAGTTTAAGTGACTGCGACGGGGAGACTTGTTTATCCCTGGGGAGTTCTAAACACGTGGAATCGTTTGCGGTCTTTGAGAAAACGATAAATCCACTCGGAAAATAAAGTAAACGCATCTCAACATTGTGAAACATTTTTGAAACCTTTGTTACAATTTTCCACTCCAACAATCAAAATAGAAAGTTAATGCAAAGAGGGAATGAATAAATCCATTGATGAAGGGGAAGAAAGGGGTATTATTTTGTAAATATCTCTCAGATTGAAGAGTGAATTCGCATTTTATGAAAAATCGTCGCGACACTTTATTCATGACAAAAATGAGGAATTTGCGAAAAGGTTTTCTGGTAAAAATCTCATCCGATACTGGTTGAAGCTTTCGCCTGGTATTCTTTGATTCAGAAATTCATGAAATATTTGATAACAATCAATTTATCTGAAATGTCAATAGAATTTGTTATCGAAAAATCCAAGGGCCAATTTATCTGGAATGTGAATCGATTTTGTTATCGAAGAATCAGCTGATTTTATGACAGTACACAGTGTCATCCTAATTTCATAACTTATCCAAAACTGAACTTAAAGGTCGGATTTGATTTTTACGATGTAAATAGCTCTTTTAGAACATCCAATCCAAAGCCGCAATGTTACACGAAGAAGAGGTTCAGGAAAAGCTACGGAACCACTCATGTAATCATATAGTAGAGAACTTATTTCAAGAATTTGTACTGAAATTCGTAAGAAATTGTCCGATTAAATATGAATATTTCTCCTTATTTTCATGAAATTATTAAACTAAAATGTAATTTGGACTAAAGAACTGATATTTGTGAATTTTCGCCGAGAACATATGTAATCACGTTCTTGTCATGGTCATGAAAAAATAAACCTCGTCCTTGGAACAATTACAAAATCTCTTGGAGATTTTTTTTTTTCAATGTAAGATTTTTTTTTTCTTGTCAATTTTCGAGCGTTGAGTTTCTTGATACAAGTGAAGACATATTTCTCATGAACTTTGTTTTTTCACGCATGAAGAGAAAAGTTGGATAGAAATTACCTAGAAAATCATGGCAAATTTTACTATATACAAATGGTAACCGAACAGTGAATTCGGCAGATACCACAAAAAATCGGATGTGTTACACGTGCGTGTGCAAAAGTTAAATTTTACGCACGAGTAACACAATATACTATTTCTTGCACCCATCTGAAGGTCACGGGGGCGGACAGAAGTGGAATTTTACCAAACGAGTTCGGGAAAAATCATTTTCCGTTACAGAAGAATTATACGAAAAACATGAACAATTCTTCACGTTTACTGGGATATATTTTTGATGGGATGCAGGGTAAATTTTACAGTTTCGGTAAAAATCACCCTCACGTTCAGTAGATTTTTCCGGGCTAACGGAGTAAAATTCAGTATTAATATATCTCGCACTTTTCCCCTATTCAAGGTGAAAAAGCACTGAAAATCGAGTTTGCTCCACGATTACTTGCCTTGTTTGGTATTTTTTCTCCAACTTGTTTCTCCGTGCAGAACACGTACAGAAATATTCAATAAAAATTACGTATTTTTTCCGTAATTCCGGAGCGAAATATGGTTGTAGGAAATTTTACGAAACTGTCATGAAATTGTTCCAGAGCGTTCCGTAATTTTTAACTGAATCTCCTGTGAAAAATTACGATACCGTCACTTAAATTTTCTGAGTCGATTCCGTAATCGGTGAGCGAACTGTGAGTTCCGTAATTTTTACTGAACATTTCTCTCCGTGAACACTGTCAATCTAATTCCACAAAATATAATTAGGAATACACCGTGAGCGTTCATTCCTAATTCAATGAAACAAAAAATGACTAATTAATTTCAGTGTGGGCAGCCAATGATTTCCGAGACGACACAAACAGCCTAGCGCGTCTGGATTCAACGGGCCACGGTGCACACACTCCGGGTGGCAGTACCCCGAGTACCCCAGGCGCCACACCGACAACGCCCTCAGCAGGATTTACCTCGGCGCCTCCACGAAACCGAACAAACACCAATCAAAGGACAGACATTCGAAAAGGTACAAAAAAGAAGAGAGTAAAATAAAAAAAAATGAGTAAAAACAACACCACTCACTCTGAATAAACGTCTGGATTTAATTGGTTAGTGATCAACCGTCACGAGTTTGGCTGCTTGTTTGTCCACGACTTAAGGTCTGGCGTCTAACAAATCCTCGCAAATTGAAATATCCCCGCGTCGCGGTAGTAGTCGCTGGTTAACAACAACCGGGACAGATCTTACTTCACTAGGTCCCGAGTAATCCGTGGGGATGAGGGTTAAGTCTTCTCGCAATTTCTTCCGCCAAAGTCCAGCACGTTCGCACTACTTGAGAAACTCACACATTTGAGGATTTTCCGTTCGTGAGAGAGGGCATAATGAGTTAAATGGGTTGAATGCACAAAATTGGTAATCGTCGGTGATAATCTAAATGCCAGATTAACATCAGCACGTTATTAATAATCTTTTAATTAAACACTCAACTGTATTTAAAATTAATTATCATGGATATGGAGATAAACATTTAATTCAAACCAACAGTCATTTCATTCTATTTTTATTTCACGCGAGCCAAAATGGGGGCATTTTATAATCTTTAATCAATCATATTATTGAATTCCATAATTTGATGAAGAATAGCAGATTTGGGGTATGCTATTTTTTTAAATGATGATGGAAAATTTTTAAAATGTAGGCAATAATAAAAAATGTATCAATGCAATCGTCTTTAACTTATTGATTTTTCTCATGACGGAGAAAGAAATTTTTTGAAACTTCAATTTAGATAATCATGTGGCCTATCGGTTTTTGCGGAAACTTTACCAGAACTGTATATTTAGATGAAGGGTTTTTTGAAGGAAATTTCTCTCCGTATAAAGTAAATTCTCGACCTTGAACTTTACCCACTTCGTGCACAAAAACACCCACTCTACCCTCACTACCATTTCGAACAGTGAACTTGGCAGGTATCACAAAAAATAGGACGTGTTACGCGTGCGTGCAAAAAAGTGGTTCTTTACACACTTGTAACCCAATATCCTACAACAGAATTCCCATGGAATTTCTAGATAATTTCAATAGAATTTTCTAGCGCATTCCCTAAGGTTTTCTGTCAAATTTTTTCATACGTGAACTAATCCTTTCTATCAGTGTGCATCTTTTCTTGTCACTGTAGTATAATAATGTTTCCTCACGACCTTCTGAGACTGTTCCAAGCGCCAAACTGACCACGACAACTAGACAATCGGAAAATCCTCGGGTGACCATTATCTTTTATCTAATTTGGAAGGGCAAAGACCTTCTCCAGTGATTCGACCAGTGTAATGTGTGTTGCAATGCACATTATCGAGGAGTGCTATATCTCTCGGGCAGTGATAGCGGTGTCTCTTTGAGAGTAACCAATCAATCATGGTGCTGTCAATGTGAGTGGGAGGGGTGGCGTTCCAGACAAACCCCTGGGTAATTCACACAGGTGAGGCTCTGTGTGTTGTACTGATAGTGAAACACTGCGGCGTTGAAAACTCTCCGCACTAACCTACCGCGGGTGGAGATTACTGATCAAACGGTCCGCCATTTAATTGATGTTATCGGGCGATCGACTCGTTGTTGGGAGAGAGTATTAAATCATTCGTTGTAGGTTCGGGGATCGATAATATTTTGGTTCGTTTCGAAACGGAGGAATTCGAATTTGTCATCGTGTTTGTTATTTTTGGATGGAAGCAAAATCGTTTAAATCACACGGAGAGAAATTTTTTAGAAAAATTCTAGTGCTAGCACGGGAAAAGAGGCGCAAAGTGACGGCTAGGAAAAAATTCCAGTGCCAGCACTAGAAATTTTATTGGGAAAAACGCGAATTTTTCCCTGTATTTCTGTGAAAATTTCACAGAAATCCCCAGAAATTTTACCAGAAATACCAAGAAATTTCACCTTAACAGCACTAGAATTTTTCACAGCTGGTGGATTGTGATTTTTTCCAGTACTCGTACTAGAATTTTTCTAGAAAATTTCTCTCCGTGCATGCAAAGATATGGTATTTTTCATTAATTTCGATATGCACTGATGAATCTTCAATCATTGGTCATTCCAATTTAGGGTATTTGATTAAAAGAATAAATTGATTAAATGTAGCCCCCCCCACCCCTATTGGGGGGTGTAGCCCCCCTCCCTATTTGGATATTAATATTATTCGTTCAAAGTGAAAAAACTGATCATCATTTTCACTACTTTGCATTCCGATTCTTATATTCTTTAACGTAAAAAATGTGAGATAATCTGATATTATTTGCCTATTAATTGTCATCAACTTTGTTTGAAGCAAACCTTAGCAAACGCAATATTAAGAAAGTAGAATTATTCCATTTTCATCTGACCTAAATAATTTGAACAATTATGATTCGTTTATTCATGTTTCATAGAATACTGTTTAATTCTCTTTTTTGTTTACTAGGCGGGCTTCATGAAAATTGACGCAAGACGATGCTACTCATGAAAACCGCCTTACTTTCCCCATTAGTTGGAGATATCCACGGTATTAGAGTTCTCATTTTCAATTCGAGGTATTGCTGACATCGGCATAATCGAAATTTTGAATTACATTTAAATTTAGAATATGTCAATTGTTAATATTACTCACCAATTTTTTGATTTTTAAAAATAACCATCAATTTAAATTTCCAAATTCCGAATTATTTTATCAATCAATAATTGAGAAATTGAATTACCGATTATTATATTAATTTTCAAATTCCAAATACGTTAAATAAATTTAAATTACTATAAGGTGCAACTTCCCGTAATATTACTAACAGTAATGATTGATGCTGATCTATGGGTATTGCCCCTGCTTTTTTTAGACAGGATATTTGTTGCACATATCTAAATATTGACTAGTGACTGTATTGACAAATTACGAAGGATTGAGTGGCCATCCCCTAAAAAAACAATCCGTCAAATCCCAATACCTCAGGCTTTAAAACCTGCTTTTATAATACGTACATTCTACTTAGATCCGCCGCTCATGTATCAATTTTTTGTGATACACATTGTACTTTGACTATTTTTGTTCAGACAAAACTCAGAAACCAAAAAAAAATGCATTCTCCCACATCTAATCCCTTCCTATTCGATTCGTTTCAGGTGTTCGGACACCGACGGAAGTGAAACAAGAAATTCGAACGGACATCGTCTCCCCAACGGGTACAGTCGGCATAAACGACGCAAACGACAAAGATGGCGGTAAGAATAAACGCCAGAGACGGCAACGGACGCACTTTACCTCGCAACAATTACAAGAACTCGAGTCAACGTTCACGAGAAATCGATACCCCGACATGGCGACCAGAGAGGAGATTGCCATGTGGACGAACCTCTCCGAGGCGCGAGTGAGGGTGAGTTGAATTCATCGATTCCACTGAGTCTAGTTCAAACGAATGCAGTTCCTCATTCACAAAAATCCAAAGTGTGTCGACCGTTTGATAACTGTACTTTAGTAATTAATGATCTTTCAACCGGTTTCATTATCAAATAAAACTCCTTACACGGAGAGAAATATTCAGTAAAAATTACGGAACATTTCTCGTAATCCGCAATGGAGAATCGTCTTCCGGCAATTTTTATAGGAATGAAACGCGAAGAGTAAAAATTACAGAACTCACAATTCGCTCACCGATTACGGAATCTACTCAGAAATTTTAAGGGACGGTATCGTAATTTTTCCCAGGAGATTCAGATGAAAATTACGTAACGCCTTCGAAAAATTCCGTGAAAGTTCCGTAAAATTTCCTACAACCACATTTCGCTCCGGAATTACGGAAAAAAATACGTAATTTTTATTGAATATTTCTCTCCGTGAAGGGAAGAAATCTGAATCGTTCAGTGAATTCTCAGGTTCATCACTAAACAAAGTACGAAATTGTCACGTAATTTTTCCCGAAGAAGTAAAATCTTACAGAAACTTCACGACTCATGCCTCCAAAATCAAACATTCTTGAACGTTCAACAATTTTTATGAAGCTGGTGAGTTATTTCTACGTTCCGTTCCGTAAAATTTCTCAATCGTTGGGGAAAAATTACGGAACAACTTGTTATCCCCACAGCGGTGAGTCATCAGACGTGTGATTAATTTTTCCGGAACAAATAGTAGAATTTACGTGGCGATTGGTACAATTTCAGTTCCAACTCACACTTTTTATTGAATTTCACTTCGCTCGCGGATTACGTTTGGAAACGTAGTTTTGACGTTTTTTTTCTGGTATTTTTATTGAATTTTCCTCTTCGTAAACATGAATGAAATTTTGTTAAAAAATTTCATTACGTTGCAATATTTACTCGGGATAGAAATATTCACTTGTATATTATATTTTGTTGATTATTGTAGATTAATAAATTTCGCCGTGAGGAGGAGTGCTTTCTGCACTCTAAATATTGGCTACTAGTTTTCAATTAAATAGTGTTAGTTATTGCTGGATATGAGTGCAGAATAGCCCATAGAAGGAGTTTCATTTAACTATATTTTAGAGATGTGGGCGATAAGTCGGTGGTGATAGGCGGGCCAGAGGGGGGTGGGGACTAATGAGACCTCCTGGTCACCTCGATTATTCCACCAATAGCTGGGTAATCGAACAGATGCATATCAACGTGGCTGGCGATTATCGAAATGGAAGAGCAATCGCCATTTCACGCATCGATAATGTAACGTTTACGTAAATTTTCCGTCCATTGAGAGATATGAAGAATTTAATTAATTAACAAATTCGGTGACATGAAATTTGTAAATTTCATTCTCGACAATTTATTATGATGTTCATAAACAAAGTTTAAAGAACATCGAGCTTCAGAAGTTGGATTCGAACGTACACAGTTTAACCGTTTGATGAAGGATTCAATTCCTAAATTAACGAATTTGATGAGATGATAATTTGTATATCTTATTGTTCATAAACAAATTCGAAGAACTCATGGATTTTTTATGATTGAGAATCAAATTTATAAAAAGGAAAAATGGAGTGTCTCTCTATTGCTATGAATTATTGATCCCTTCAGTTGTATTAAATCCTTTATGCATTCTTCTTTTTCTCTGAAGTCAGGGACTCCCAATCGATTTGATTTGATTCATTCTCCTTTCTTTTCTTGACACCTCGATTATTAGTAATTTTATTTTCGCCCCTTGTAAATGCAATAAACGCTAATTAATTAATACTCATTTATCCGGGACCCGTGAGGCGCGTGTTCGAGTCCGACTTGGGGCAGGGATTTTTTAATCCTTCGGAAACCTTCGAACTGTAGTCTAGACACCGAGAATCATCGGAGAAATGGCAGAAAAACATTCCTCGATGATGCTCGGTCGATGGACGTCCGTGTCGACCAAGGTTTTCCATGGTTTCCCTTGGTCACCAGGAGAGTCTGTGCACGGCGTACAGCTCCTGGGGTACAATGCGACACGGTTGGAGAGGAAGTCGGCCCATGATAATCGCAAATTAGGGAACTTGTGAAAAGCCGAGTACATGGCAAAATAATTAAAAAAAAAAAAATACTCATTTATCTTGCAATGGGCAAAATTTCTTTGTAGAAATTCTTAACAATTAATAGTTTTCAAAATGTGAAAATTTCCAACATCCATTCCCCGAAAAATGATCGACTTTCATATTTCAAATGTTCGCACTTCCGAAAACATGATCAATCTCCCTAAATTTTCTCCAATCTTTCTGCTTTCCAAGAGATCATGAAGAGATCAAGTTATCTGAAAATTACCGTAACGCATGGGTCATCTTAATCTCTCTACTGTTGACAATTCACTTGATAAATATTCCTTAATTAATCAGAAACTTGTTACACTGAATCCATGAAATATACTCCAACATGACTAAACTAAACATTAACGTTCGAAAGAAATGCGTCCGGAAGTTTTTGGCACAATGCCAGGCATTGATGCGTATCAGTTACAAAATCAACAAAGCTTGCTTTGACCTTCTGGCAACCGGCGCCCTCGAGAAAGTGTCTTAATTCAATCCTGGAGCCGTTTATTCTCACCAAGAACTCGCGACTAAACTGTTAAAAAATTACTCTTCAAATTTCAAGTAAAAAATCTTGAAAGTTTTAATAACGACGAATTAGCATGAACTTTCCATGCACGTTGTTATTGACGAATCATTTCATTTATGGAATATTCAATGGGATTCCAATTTTCACGTCCATACGATAATGCAAATTGTGAAAATCAAGAAAACCTTTAAACAGTCGCATAATGCGGGAATACCCCCCCCCCCTTCTGCCTCCGTCTTTCGATTTTTCCTTTTGATACAAAATCTTTGTAAGTGAAACGTATATGATCGGCTCAGGAAATTTATGACAGTATCGTAATTTTCACAGGCGATTTAGACAAAAATTACAGAAAGCTCTGGAAAAATTCCGTGACGGTTCCGTAAAATTTCCTACAACCACATTTCGCTCCGGAATTACGGAAAAAATACGTAATTTTTATTGAATACTTCTCTCCGTGAATTTCAGAAAAATTTCACAAAATTCAGAAAAATTCTAACAGTGTAGTTGCCTAAAACACAGATGTATTCGAGGGCAAAGTGAATCTCCGAAAAAATGAAAAAACCATTGACACCTCCATCGAAGATTAAAAACGGCAAAAAAATTTTGGCCGGCGAAACAGGCAATAGTTCAAATGTTTTCAGAGGGATAGACTAGACCGGGCGCGCCAGCTTTGCGCCAGTAAGCCCTG
The DNA here is from genome assembly GCF_001412515.2 of Diachasma alloeum. Lineage (NCBI taxonomy): Eukaryota > Metazoa > Arthropoda > Insecta > Hymenoptera > Braconidae > Diachasma > Diachasma alloeum. Next base: position 1,729,766 of record NW_021680345.1, read on the forward strand.
CTTGGATTTATAGAACCGCATGAGTGTGCCCCTCTCTGCAGTGAGTATAAACGCCATGTACCAAAACTCTGTGGCATTCCGAGATCCCGCCGCCGAAACTCTCTTGTTGCTTTTACGTGTTCGCAGACTGTAACATACAACAACGGAGATCGTTCTTCATTGTAATTCGGGAAGGGCGGGCTAGCCAGTGGGCCCCACTCGTCCAGGCGGTGGCTTTTCGCTGTGAAAACCAACCACAGTACATTCGAAGGATTATTGCTAAACTCCAGGTCGAAATCTCTTTCGCAGTGGTGCATTACGATTTATGTCATACGGGAAAAAATTGGGAAAATCTATTGAGTACTAGAGACTTTCTCGGGTCGACTATCGGCTGTGGACATTGGTAAATTGTGTTCTCGGAAACAGTTCGATTAAGGATATCCAAGTATTTTGGCCATTTTTTGCTTCCAAATGGAAACTTTGTAATCGCTCAAATTTAAGTTTGGATTTTTTGTGTTATCAACCTTTGAAATATTCGAACAACGAATGTTTAAAAAAATAGTAATTCTGTGGGAAAAGGTTATTTCGATGACGCTGAATATTTATTGTTTTTTTCAAATTTTTTTAACGCAATTTAATTGACAGATTTGACGACTGAAAATGGTTGTGGTCTGTATCAAACTGTAAACGATACTTGAACATCCTCAATCAATTTTGTTGACCTTCCGTTCAATTATGATGGATTTAAATAAAATATTAATTTGATGTGGATTCATTGAAGTTTGAGAATGAGAAAAACAATTAAATCGCATTAAAAGAAGATTTTTGCGTCATTTTAATTAATATATTTCTTAAATTGGGGATCACATGTTTTCATATTTATTACTCTCCAACTACTTAATCAATTCAATTGAAGTTCCTTAGCCAAAATTGTTGACTACAATTGTTGCAACGCATCTGAATTTTTTTTTTTTATGCATATTTCTTTCCTACTACCATTACTGTTTTATAGGCCCCCTATTCGTCTGCCTTGCCTCTCCCACTTCTCTCTTCTGATTTTTTCTGCATTACCATGGGCCGTCTTACTCTTAACTGTACCCCATTTGGGCTAGGAAATCCAATCATTTCCCCAAAATGTCAGGAAATCCAGTTAATGTTAATATGTCCTCTCAGTTAGCCGTGGTTATCTGCAAAGATAACAATAACTAATCCTTCTAACTAATAATAACTAATTCGTTAACAATAACTAATCCTTTCTATCAGTGTTGGCAGAATATCGATAAATTTTTACACATAATTCTCTTCACCTTTCAATAAACATTTCCTCCTCTATTAGTCAATAACGCATACATTAACGTCACGAATTGAAACCTCAAAAAAATCATTTACCCAAAATGTCAGGAAATCCAGTTAATGTTAATATGTCCTCTCAGTTAGCCGCGGTTATCTGCAAAGAGGCAGGCGTATGTTTCGGTTGGTGGCAGAGCGGCGCGGCTGTCCGAGATAATCCGCCTGTGATTAAGACCATAAATCCATCGGCGGATTAGTATGGTTGCGCGCGCGCGCCCTTCGCTTCGACGGTCACCCACTATCATTGTCCCACTCTCCTGCACACACTCTCTCCACATTTGGTGGCTTATGTGGGTGGCCGTGTACGTTGGACTAACTGGAATAGGTTTCGCAGGAGAGAGGAGACAGTTTAATGTGTACGTGTGGCTGAACGTATAATGGGTAAATCAAGAGAGAGGAATTGTGTATAGGTGGATAGTTGGAAGGCACGGGGTTTGCCCAGGGCCCTGGGCAATGACCATGGCGAGTATAGGTACGCTCCGGGACATACTAACCGGTATGAGAGTAAGGATTACTGGTGTCATTCGTATTCACAGGGTTAGCGGCTGTCAGCATTCTCTCCAGAGAGAGAGAGAGAGAGAGAGTATTTTGATTCATCATTTTGATTGTTTTATTTAGTCATATTGAATGTTAGATGAGAACATTTGTAGGGGTTTAGAGATTTGTTAAAGTCTTTGCAAAATATAATTTAAATGACGCTGAATATTCATGATTTTTTCCAATTTTAATTGCGTTTTTCAAATTTTTCTCACGCAATAAATTTAATGAGTGAAAATGGATGAATCTATAGTGTGGTCTGTACCAAATTGTAACAGATACTTGGATATCCTTAAATTTGAGCGATTCCAATGATTCCATTCGGAAGCAAAAAGGTGAAATATCAATGTGATGGTTTTATATCCAAGGTCAAGCGAAACGAATAAAATACGTCTTCACGTCAAAAGCCGTAATCAGAAAATGGATGTCTCCATAGTATCACTGAAATATCCTGGGGGAGCGTCAAATTACTATAAATGGCCGAAGGACGTGTGCCATAGCCACATCGAGCTATAAAGACAGATAAAGTAATTTCGATAAATGACGCATCATCCAGCCAGCGACCTCCCGAACCATTTTTTCTCATTCAAATAAAACGGAAAACATCAAGTTTACCAACAAAATCAACAAAAAAAGAAAGAAAAACGTTGATATATTCAACCTCATCCAACTTTTCTGAGGTAGTACACTGGTCTGGCAAGGGAGCTTGAATTGATATAGGAATGTAAGTAGTGTCGAGCGTGGACATGTCATCCCGCAACCTAGATGCGCGAGGCGAGGGAAAAATTGCGGTTTATCGGGCCCAGTAACATAAACATATGTAATATCTATGACTCGAACCTTTTCAATCTTATACACGGAGAGAAAAGTTGAATAAAAATTATCTCGAAAATCGTGACGAATTCTACTATACGAATGCTAATCGTGGAGCGAAATGTAATTCAGTGAAAAAATACTGGTTTTTCACAGAAATTTTCACAATACTGGTGACACGGAAAATTCAACTCAAAATTTTCGTCTCATTTTTCCGTAGCAAATTCTGAAAATTGTTATCGTGTTTAAGTTCCACTGAAATTTCAGGAAATCTTGTCATTGAAAAATAAAATATTCCATTGATTTTCTGTTCAAATCATCTGGAAATCAATGGAATACTTGATTTTTCAGTTCAATTATTCGTGAAAAATCAGGAAAATTCAGGGAAAAATTGAAAATTCATGTCATTTTGGTTCTAAATATTCACGTTCCACTGGAAATTCAATCAAGTTATGAAATTTCCAGCTCACTTCCACTGAAAACTCATAAATTTCCGAGAATTCTACTTAAAACTTGAAATTTCATAACCATTTTTTCTCTAAATCCAATGCAATGTCATTCTCATGTGATTTGCTATAAAATCTTCCATGAAATTTCAAAAAATTTCCAACAGTGTACTTTCTCCATTCGTCCGAGATATCCGCCATGTTCGCGTTCTCATTTTCGATTCGAGATTTGGCCCATGCTTTTTTTACACTGTTAAAAGTTTTTGTCTGAAGTTTTCGGTACACTTTTTGGAAATTTCCATCGAATTCAATTATCACTGAAATTTCAAGGAATTTAAAGTAAATTTCAGTTTTATTTTTCCCTGAAAATGAATAGAAAACCAGAAAATCCCGGTAAATATATTCTTGAATTTTCAGGACAGTGACACTGAATGCGATTTAGGGGGAAAAAAGCCATAACATTTCAGATTGCACTGAAAATTCAATGTAATTTGGTACTGAATATTCATATTAGATTGAAAATTCAAATAAATTAAGGAATTCTCGTCATTATCCTGCTGAAAATTTTGGAATTTTCCTGAATTTTCAGTGAAACCTGAAATTTAATTTTTTTTCCTTAAATCGCATTCAGTGTCACTGTGCTGAAAAATTAGTAGTCAACAGTCCCTGAAATTTCATTTTTTTTCTAACAGTGTAGAAAGGAAAGGATATCAACCCCTTAATAACAGACCAGCGTAAGTTCCATAAGTTCCCTATGTACATACGCCTGTCTGTTATTAAGGTGTCAATATGTATCGTTAATTATTAAGGAACTTTGTTTAAACTGAATTAATCGTTCAATCAATATATTTGAATACCAACAATGAAATATTTCAATGAAACGAAGAGTAGATGGAAACCCCCGGGAATGAACGTGAACAAATATTTCCAGATAAAGAGTATTTTCATGAGCTGTTTATAAATAACGAAATAACCCGAGGACCCAGCGTATGACTGAGGGGGCGGCAGGTGGTGGAGATGAGAGGTGGGGGTGGCTGGGATGAGCATTAAAAATCACGTGTTTCGCTTGAGCTCATAATCTCGTATAATCTTTTGCAAAGTTGTTAATACTCGGTGGGCTTACGGGTGTTAATTTAATATCCATACAGGTGCACCAACATTGAATATCCGAATCCCACACTGTTGGCCATAGCCCCACTGCCCGGAGAAAAGAGTGTACCCAACGATGGAGAAAAAATCCATAAAACTCAACTACCCAGTCGTTTTAGAGCGCTCGTACTACGAATTTCCGTGTTCACATTCTGCCGCGATAGTAGTGTAAGTTCGTTTTCTCGTGTGATAGGAAAAAAAGGATTTGTGTTTTAACTGTCGCTGTTGGTGATTTTCACATGTGTGCTACGAAAACGTTCACGGTCAATTACAAATAAGAGGGCGTCGTACCCACCGCTCTAAATCCAACGGGATCATTCTGGATCACTATGAAACACCCTCGTACACGTCCACCGCCGGTGCGAGTCCACCTGACCTACTGGAAGTAATCGGGAAGAGATGCTGTGTTTTTCCTTTGCCCTTGGTACCATTTCGCATCCATTTTGAGGGTTATGGGTTGACTCGATGATTTTCTGTTTTTTTTTGTATGTAGAATCCGAATCTGAAGGACGTTTTGCCGATAAACGGTGCGACAAAGAGTTATGGACAATTCAGTTATTGAAACTGAGTTTTATCGGAAACTATTCAATGGAGGAAACAATAGTTTAGAGAAAAAATGCTCCTCTTGGATAAAAATGTTGATTATCAATTTCTTCTGTTTTACAAAAAAAAAACGAAGGAAAAATTAAATGAATCGATAAATAAAAAATGAAATGAAAATGAGACATTTTACTCGACTCAAGTGCGTCATTTCTCTGGAAATGAAAATGTTCGATATCTTCAATTTGGGGAAGTTTTTAAAAACGAAATAACTTCATTTTTGAATGGATTTTAATCTCGAGAAGAAGTGATATTCAGGCTAAATTTTCGGAGATCATTCTGGGAGATATTTTTTAGGAAAAATTTCTCATTTCAAAATTACATCACATTAATAATTTCTCCTGAATTCCTAAACTACGATTTATTAGGATATTCGGATAATTGATGATTATGCAATAGGTACATTTGTTTATTTCTTGGAATAATAATGAAAGTTACACCTGAACAAAAATCTTGATTATTAACTTTTCTTCTTCTGTGAAACAAATGCAAAATGAATTAAGTGAATAAACAAATTTCAAATGCAGTATTATGCTTGATTCAAGTCCGTTATTTCTCTGCGGGTGGAAACTGTTCCACATCTTTAGTAACTCGCCATTTGAAGATTCCCAAAAAATTCATTAATTGCTCTTATTACTTAGCTTCATCATTTTATTAGGATACTTGTATAATTGAGGATTATGCAATAGGTACATCTGTTCATTTCTTGGAATAACAATGAAAGTCAAACTTAAATAAAAATATTGATTATTAACATTTCCTTTTTTGCAAAAATCCTTGAAAGGTTTCACGTCAGTTTTTTAGTAATTAATCATCTCTTCAAGAATTCAACTGGTGAAAAATTAAAATTTTTGTGTGAACAAAAGGTTCGACATATCACAAGTGAGAAGTGATAGATATGAACAATTCCGAAGGAATCCACTACCAATAGTCTTTTCTCAGTTGCAACGTAAGGTGCATACTCAAGACGCTACGTGTCTATGATGTATGTTGGATGCGCAGTGCGCACATGCTCCCACGCGATTTAGATCCTCTCTCTTCGTTGGAGCTCACAAAGTACGCATATATACCTATATACGAGCCAGAGTGACGCGTTTCCTTGGCACGAACCCCAGAAGAGTGAGACGTGGTCGCTTTCTGCCTTGATCCATCTCGACGGTACAGTGAGATTTATGGAGACGCCTTTGGTGTGTCCCTCCAACGTTGGAAAACTCTCTCGTGAGCGAGTACTCATTCCCCAAACGTTGGAGAACGAGTAAAAGCTCGGGTAAAAGGGGAAAACAGAGATGGATAGATAAGTTTTCGAGGGAAAACGGGAAGGGCTTGCGAATGTCCAATTTGTTGATGAAATTTTTTTGTGTTATTTTAAATCATTGCGCGATTCGTGGAAAATGGTTATTTCACTTCCAGAGATAGCCGTAATCATAACTTAGAATTATCGTTAAATTTTGAACGAGGCAATTCATTATTATCACTCTACAAATTTTCATTATTAAATTAATCATCAATTCATTATTTAAATTCAGAATTATTTTATCAATCAATAATTTAGTTGGGAAGGTTGACGATTATTTGGTTAGTTGAAAATCCTTTTTCATGAAATTTAGTATTATTTACTCAATAGACAATTGACAATTCCATATTATCAATTATTTAACCATTTTTTAATTTCAATGATTATATGTAACCCGTAATTAATGTAAGGTTCAAATTCATTATTATTACTCTACAAATTCGCATTATTAAATTAATCATCAATTAATTATTGAAATTCAGAATTATTTTATCAATCAATAATTTAGACAATTGACAATTCAATATTCTCAATATTATTCAATATTATTATTATTATTATTCTCTTAATATTGAAAAATCCAACGAGTGATGGCCATCCCCGTTCATTTCGCAAGGATTTTTTTGGTTGGACAGATAGAAATTATCATTGAAATAAAAAAAATAACTCTCTCCACATTAGTAAATGATGCGGGATTTTTTTTCTAATGGAATTCTTCGTTTTCATCACTTTCAGGCTCTCAAGATTTTTCACGGAAGAAAAATCAAATTCAAACGGACAAATTTTTTTTTATTCATTTCACACCTAGCCTGGTCACTATACACGGCGCTGTGGCTTGGTTACCTCCGCGGGGATTCCCCGCCGTGTTATTCAGACGCCAGCGTTGCCGAATTCACTCTACACTGCCCCGGCGCGTTAAGCGAGTCTCCGGCAACGTCGCGAAACGGGCCGGTTCATTTACCACGGGAAAAAATAATTCGTCTGCTGGAAATGATTCGTTCTCTTCAAGAATTCCGGGAATTATGTTGTTCTAAAAATAGTATAATTTTTTAAACATTTCAATTGAAAAAGTCAATTTTTTTTTATTTTTCCGGTTGGCCAGTCAGTGGCAATTACAGAAAAACACCGCGCTGCGGCGTTTCCCTCATGAGGTGACCCATCTAGTGCTAGAAACACGATGAGATTGACCTTTATTATAGTGGTATCAAAAAGTTATAGAACGGTATACGTTTCATCCAGTTATTTTCGCTCAGTACTAGCTGTCAAGATAAGTAAGTGAAAAATCTTCTACAAGATGAAATCCCTCACTAATTCCAAATGCAATTATCCTTTTTTTTTTTCAATACCATCACTTGACGATGCTCGCAGGCTTATGAAGTGTTCAAACCAGACGAACTGTTTTCAAATTAATTAATTGTTTGTTAATTGTAATGTTTTCAATTTAGTTAAGAAGAAAATTTCAATATTTTCTTTTTGAAATTGAAAAAAAAATGATTTTTTAAAATTTTTGACAGAATCATTCAAGATTTATTCACTAGAAAAAATACAAGTTTCTTGAAAACTGAACGAAAATTCCTAGATCCTCTCGACTGAAAATATATTAAAAGTGCAGGATTACTTAATTGCGATGTTGTTTTCCATAAAGCAAGAATGCAGTTCATTTCTTCGATAAATTTTTTCGCTTTTTCAACACTTAAATTTCATAACATTCCTAAAACCCCCGTATACAAAAAATTACAAGCCAAATAGAATTCTCGAAACTTTATTCAGCCATTCACGACTCTCTCAACATTATTCCAACTAGTTAAAATCTACCTTTCATGATAATTCCCAGAGTGAATAAAAAATTTTACTCAGTCCCTCTTCTTAACAGTCTCCACGTACTTAAACGTGGGTTCATTCCAGACCCAACAAAAATAAAAGGAACTCAGAATTCCAGTAAAATCGGAAAATAGGAGATGACTCGATTTCGAAGTGAGTCGAAATAGTCGGAAAAGCGTTATTCCACCGAGTAGAATAGAGGAACTAAAAATTGAGAAGAAACGTGGAATCGTGTATGAGGTTTGCACATGGAATTTTTGAGGGGAAGAGAGATAGAGAGACGGCAGGGATGGTGGATAATATAATGATGGCGTCGCTGGATGAAGGAGGGGCGGGGCTACGAGGGGATCAATATTATCCTCCTCCACCTCTTCCTCCTGGTGGCAACGGCGCGCCACCGCACCCGCGTCCCTCGCATCCGCGCGTGATCCTCCCTCTTCGTTTCGTTATTGCCCCCCGGGAGCTGCTCTGTTCTCCTCTCGCTCTCACTTCTTGAATGTAACCCTCGTAACACATGCCAACGCGTCCCTTCTCTCCGTTTTTTCTCTCAACTTCTTCCCCTTTCGCCCGTCCTTCGTCTTTACTTATTGCGAAGGCTGCGGCGAGATAGGATAACGCGCACCATGGATACGCACTTGGAGACGCGTCGATACACAAGTGGAAACTTTCTGGCTTGAAACTTAGGGTTGAAGTATCCTCCAACCCTGGAAATGATACGTTCGGGATTCCTATAAATATTTTTTCCTGTCCATTTCCCCGAATTTTTCCATTTTTGAGAAGAGTTTTTCCGTTTTCTGTGCAAGTCGGTTTTATGATGAAAATTCGGGAGAGGATTATCATGGAGTTGTCTAGGCAATTATGGCGGTGTCAAGTGATTTTATATTGTTAGGAAAAAATAGAATTGCAGGAATAGTCTAATTGTAATTTTGAGGAGAGTGACATCTGAATTTAAGATATTTCTCACGCACATGGAGAGCAATTTTTGATAAAAATTATCCTACCATTCTATAAAAGTGTATCATGAGCCATCGTTTCCTCATTTCTATCCCGAAATTTAGTAAAAATTAATACATAATTTTATATAAAATTTGATTCTACATTAGAAAAATTTTATCCTGATAAAAATAAAAATTACCGTGCCGGTAGAGTAAAAATTACTGTACCGGTAGGATAAGGAGTGTGATAAGCTTCGCTTTACACACTCAAAATTCACTTTACGCACGACCTTGAACTTACGAACATATATGTGGCCGCAAGGCCACATACATGGTTTGTCAAGGTACATTTTATTATTATTATTATCATTATTATTCTTATTATTACAGGTGTATATATACGCACATTGTGCGTAAAATAACCACTTTACACACACTAAACGGTTTTGGAAAGTGAACTTTTGAGGCAGGTATTACAAAATAGACTATTATGGTCAAACATCAGAGATATCATTTGAGCCCCATTTCACTCTAAGTTTCCGGACATTTTACAATGATTTTATTATTTAAAATTTGCAGTTATGGATTTGAATTTCGATATTGAACACGGAAAAAAATATCCTCGAATCGGAATCAGGAATATCTGTATTCCGGAGTCCGGAATCTTATATTCTGTCATCCGGAATAATATTCCGGAATTCGGGGTATTTTATTCTGGATTCCGGAATCCGCTATATATAATTTTCAAATGGATTCTCAGTCGAATTGGGTTAAATTCATTCTCTGGATGATAGTATACGTCAAATTGATGATTCGAAGAAAAGAGGAAAAAGGAAAGGAAAAAAACAGTGACGAAATTATGCTGTGACGAAGTGCAAGTTTGGGGCCTCCCAACCCTCGACCTCGTGTAGTGACTCGTAGCAGTCCTCAGAGTGAGGAGCTCGATGACCTCCCGTGGGAATAATAATTCAAAAATTCCAAAAGAATGTCCCAAAATACGACCAATTGCCCTTTGAAACCCACTAGTAATTCGCAAAACCCCCAATTGCCAGACGAAAGGGCGAATCCGCGGAGAAAGAACGTACGAAAATACTTCCCTGAGTGCTCCTCGTGATTATTGCCCGGTCTGACTTAAATTCAGACGGCGCGTCGTCAGTACATGTCATCTCTTATAGACGCAACGTACAATATTTCCATGCGAGGAAGTCTCCAGAATATTATTCCGGAATTGAGGATAAAATATTCCGGATTCCGGAATATGATTCTGGGATCGAGAATTAAATATTTCGGATTCCGGAATATTATTTCAGAAGCGAAATGGTCAAACGGTTTAAGTCAATTTAGTCTTTAGTTGAGTTTTCAGGAATATTTCCGAATTGAAGGGAGATAGCGAAATTTTCATAATAACCTTTTTCGTAGAGTGAAGTGAGTGCTACTAAAAAGGTTATGAGAAAATTTTTGCCATCTCCCTTAGATTTCGAGATATTCATTGAAAACTGGCCAATAGCCAAAATCGACTCAAACCGTTTGACGACTTCGCTACTGATTTCGGAATTAAAAATGCAGTATCCCGGATTACGGAATATTATTCGAGAATCTAGAAGATAATACACCGGATTCACGAATACACATATTCCTAATTCCAGAATATTATATACCACATTCGAGGATATTTTTTTCCGCGAAAGATTTCACGTCTGACATGATCCGTTCCCACATCACTAGAAATAGAATTATCGGGGGAAGTTGTTTCAAATGAATATATTTTCTTTCTATAACTACTGCGGATAGTTTCCATAACTTTCCATCCAATGATGAATGAAATGGAGTGAAAAGTGATCGTATATATTACGATTGTCCGAGAACGTTAAGTCTCTGGATCACGAGTGATGGTACACGGGGTCTCGAACATCTATAACGTATCTACAGTCACAGTTTACTATGGTATATGGTGAAGCATATAGAGAGCATTGAGTACAGTGGCAAGAGAGGGAGAGGGCACAAAACGGGGGTGGAGTGATTGATGAGACGCCCGGCCACGGTCTCATTACAGTTATATAAGCTTCCGTAGATTGAGCCATGCAGAGGCTTACCGAGCGTGTGGCGAACAGAGGGGGCAGGTCGTGATTTGATGAGGTTTTATTGCTCGCATGATACCGCAGGAGGTCGTTTTGTTTCTGTGGCTTTTCCGAAATCTCAATGACAAATGTTTTCAATTTTTATTGCCATTTTTTTTATACCAAATTTTTCATTGTAATTTTTTTTGGAAAGTTCAATTTAATCATCTGCTTCATTCGACAAAACAACATTCAATTCATTCCTCAATGTAATCATCTCCTAGGTACGAATTTTTTATGAATTCATGAAAGTTGAAAATTTCTCGACTGGAGATTATATTAGGTTGAAAAAATAGAACTTTTATATTTTTGTGGTGAATGCATGTGACTTGACGCCAAGGAGGGTTTCATTTGATTCAAGTAAATGTACACGGAGAGAAATATTCAATATTACCAGAGAAAAGACGTAAAAATTACGTTTCGAAACGTAATTTGGGAGCGAAGTAAAATTCAATAAAAAGTGTCAATCGTCACGTAAATTCTACGATCTGTTCCGTAAAAATTACTCATCCGTCCGACTCCTCACGGCTACCCATGAGTCACCGTGAGGGGGAGATTTTAACAACACGTTCCGTAATTTTTTCGGAACTTTTCGTAAAAATTCTTAAACATCCAAGAATTTTCATGTTCTGAGGCATAATAAGTCTTGAAGTTTCTGTTAGATTTTACAACTTCCAGAAAAATTACGTGACTTTTTCGTATTTTTTCGGTGACAGACCCGAAAATTTACTGAACGTTTCAGATTTATTCTCTTATATTCCTATAGAAATTCACTGAAAACGATTCTCGCTTGCGGATTACGTGAAATGTTCCGTAATTTTTCTTGAATATTTCTCTCCGTGTATCTCAAGAAGAAATAGTTGATATTCACCGTAATCTCTCATTTATTTGAAATTGGTTCAAGTACATAATACTTGTTCCAAGAAAGGACCATCTCAGTGAAAATAATTTTTTCCATCAGTGTCAATTAAGACCCATTTTCTCTTGGGATCTTCCTCGTGGAATTCATAGTTTGTGGGTTCTTCGAACCACACCACTGACAGCCATAAATAATCAATTGGACCAGCAGAATTATTTATGATCTTCAAACAAATTCCGAATCCAATCACTCTATGAATATTCCCTTCATGATGAGACACAAATAACGAGATAAACAATGAACAAATAAACTTCGGGCTTACAACTCGTAAAAAAAGGTAAAAATAAGTCCCGGGGATCAAATTTTCTTGTTTTCCCAAAGCTTACAGGCATTACCCAGATATTCGAAAGTTCATTCATCAAGTTTACTACTTACGGACGGCTATCGTGAGATTTTGCGATGCCGTTAAAGTTTATGGGCGCGGCCCTCTCTCGCGTGTACAAGCCCTCTAGCCCAAAGCCTTCCACTGCGCTCCATATACCTTCTCTCTCGTACGCTCGGGTTTATTGATTCTCGAGTCTGCGACCAACAGCATCTTCCTCCACCTCTGTATTGCCATTTTATACACACGCGTATTAGTGTTAACATTTTCAGAGGTCAAAGGAGAGAAAAAAAACATGAAAATACTCATTCATTTTTTATTTTTATAAAACGATTTTTTGCTAGCAAAGTTGCATTCGACCATCCTACGATGAGAGCCTTCAACCGTGACATTACATTTATTTTCAAAGTGATATCGGATTCATTCAAGTGAAAAGAAATACCTATTGTAATAGGAAGGCGATTTATTTAATTGAAATAAATGGGCCGGTTTATTTAGGTTGACAGGAATCTGCTATTCAATCCGAACGATGACTCTGATTTTTAGGGTCACATTGCGAGTAGGAACCAAATTGTTCTTACGTCGATGTGACATTTATTGCAACTTGTCTCACCCGCACGGAGAAAAAAGTTGAATAAAACGTACACTGTTAGAAATTTTTTGAAATTTAAGTAACAGATGCATTTGAATTTTCAATATTCTGAACTTGAATTCAATTTCAGACTGAATTGCACTGATAGAATGATTCATTTATTCCAAACGAGATTCGTTAATTATTAACGAATGGTAGAGTTGAATATGACCAAATGAATATTCGTTAATAGTTAACGAACGGTTCACTTGAATGGCGAAAGTCAAGTCAAACAAGGCTCCTCAAATACACATTTGTTAACTATTAACGAATGAACATTTGGTGAGACCGAATAGACCCTAACTTCCAACCAAAATCCATTCGTTAACAATAACTAATCCGTTCTATCAGTGTGCTCATGGAATTTATGTTTCATCTTGGAAATTCAATAAAATTAAGTTTTTCATTATGAATGATCATTGAATTTTCAATGACGACTTGAATTTTCAAACCGATCCCAAAAATTAAGCAACAAATTGAAAATTCAGGAGAAAAGTTGCCGGAATTTTCAGGATTTTCAGTTATTTTCATTGCCGTATGAACCGGAGAAATGAAACTTCATTGAAAATTCAATAACATCGACTGATTTGTCAATAACAAAATCAATGGAAATTCCATGTAGATTATTCGTTGTTAAAAATTTCAAGATTTTTCACTTGAAATTTCAAGAGTAATTTTCTAACAGTGTCCTAGAAAATCATGGCAAGTCGGGGGTATGGCCGAGTCAGTACACGGAGAGAAATTTTCTAGAAAAATTCTCGTATGAGTATTGGAAAAAATCCCAATCCAGCGGCGGTGAAAAATTCTAGTGCTGTTAAGGTAAAATTTCTGGGGATTTCTGTGAAATTTGCACACAGGATGAATGATTATGCAATGATTATGCAATACATGATGATGGTGATACATGGTGAATGATTATGCAATACATTGAGCAATCATTCGCCAAACAAAAGACACACTGGAATTCAGCAGCGAAATGGTAAAACGGTACAAGTCAATTTTGACTATTGACCAGTTTTCATCTCAATATGTCGGAATCTAAGGGAGAATTAGATTTAAAATAGCAAAATTTTTGTTATAACTTTTTTTCTAGAGCCGATTAAGAGCTACAACAAATGTAATTACAAAAATTTTCTACCTCCCTTAGATTCGCAAATATTCCTCAAAAACACAACAGGGGGATAAGTCGACTTAAACCGGAGAGATTTCATGAATGTATGATTCTTATATTCATATCAATGTCACATATGTTGTAAAGGGACATCATTAAATTATAAGAGGGGAATATAAAAAAAACCAAATGTGTTATAAAAATAAATTCGGAATTTGAAATTTCGTGATTTTTCATTAATATTGCCGGAATAATTAAACTCCAATTTACAGGTTCCACGGCTTTTTCCATGACATTATGAATTTTCAAAGACAAAATTCCTTGCAATTTCAGTGGAAATCTTACTAGTTAGAAATTTCCAAGTCTTACCGGAAATTTCGCTGGAAAATTGTCAACACTAAACCCTAATTACCTCAATTGCAAGCACATTAAATTGATTATTTCAAGAACACATGCCCCCAAAATCTCGCGCATTACTCATCATTACCCGTCCCCCTCATTTTTCCCAATTCTACACTTTCAATGACTCGTCACGCCTCTTACCTTTTCCGCGGTGCGCTCCCACTGCCATCCATCTTGGTATATAGCCTCTCCCGCCCCTCATTCCTCACCGTTTTTCCTCATCCCTCCACCAAGAAAGCAGTCGCATATATCTATATCCCTGTCTCACGTCACGTCGTTTTGTGCCGGTGGTTGCCTCACAGTTTCACGAGACTCGACGTTGTATCCGTGCGCAACCACCCGTATAATTGTCGGGGAGGGTTTCCTCCACCAATGGGGAAAATAACCCGTAGAAGGGAAGTGGGAAAACGGCTGACGAGGTCGTACAGAATCATTCTCTCTTTCTCGTTGAACCTCAGGCGTATAACAACAGTATCGAGCGTTGGTTCTCTCTCGGCGCCGCCTTGAATTAACGCCGTCATATTTCAGAATGGAGGAGCGAAGAAGAGAGAGGGAATCGTTGTATATACGAGAGTAAAAGGGGTTCCCCTGGGCCATTTGTCTCAAGGAAAAGGGCCAAAGCTCAGCCTTATGCTTTTGCTTTGTACATGAGTTATAATATTTACGGTACATGAATCCAATGATTATGCGACATAATTTCATTGTCTCCGACTAGATAGCGAGGGTCACTAAATTGGTAAAAGTAGACAAGTTCGTCAGAACGATCGGATGAGTAGATCATTAAGGATCGTTATAGAAATTCTTCGGAAGCAAATTGCCAATTTATCATCAAAAATATATTGACGCTATTGTGACGAAAGCACCTCCCCACTTGTTTTTCACACGTCTGAGTCTCCCACTTACAAATCGGAGCTCTAAGATGCACAACACACACTGTCAATACGCTTTGGATTGTCCCGACCTAAAAAATCCCGCATGTTTCAAAACTAAACATAAACCGTCACCTTTCATCCACAGGTCTGGTTCAAGAACCGTCGAGCAAAATGGAGAAAGCGTGAGCGGAACGCAGCCAATGCCGCAGCAGCAGCGGCCGCGGACTTCAAAGCGGGTTTCGGTGCAGCAGGTCTGAACAGTTTCATAGGTCGTGCAGACGTGGACGCGATGTACAGCCCCTACAGTTCCTACAACAACTGGGCAGCCAAGGTCCCTTCCCCCCTGAACAGCAAACCCTTCAATTGGGCCCACCTCAGCACAGTTGTCCCAACAGCATCCCACCACCATCACCATCAGCTGGCAGGTGCCCAAGTGGCACCAGTCAACTGCTTCAACGCGTCCACCTCAGTCTCCAGTCACGTCAGTGGAATGTCGATGTCAGTCGGTCAAGCAGCCACATCAATGCTTCCTGGTATGGGTTCAGGTCTCGGAGTTGCTGGTTCACCAGTGGCAGCCTCGAGTGCAGCGTGTCCCTACGCAGCACCAACACCACCACATCCATACGGACCCCCAGTATACTCCCATCATCGTGCCACAGGACCCACCGAGCCCTGTTCAGTGATGAATAGTAGCTTAGCAACCTTACGTTTAAAGGCAAAACAACATACAAGTGAGTATGGCTCAGCAAGTTCATTCAGCACTGGTGGTACAACAGCAACCGGTGGTGGTAGCATAAGTCCGGTCAGCTCGAGAGCATCATCTGGTGGTGGTTTGAGTGCCTGTCAGTATGCATTAACAAACAGTACTAATCCCCATTCACCAGGACCCGAGCACAACCAAACGGCAAGGGCTCAAGTTTGAGGTGAGGCGGGGGCTGCGTCCAGCCCCCATCACTCGGTTAATAATAATACCACCACTGGAGGTTCCATAAGCCAGGTAACATCTAGCCAAAGTAACTGCAATTCTCAGGGTAATGAGGGGGTGAATCAGATGAGGACGAGCGAGTGACCCAGGCCAAGATCCGCTGCATCGCCAATGCTATCGTCAACACCATCGTCGACAACATCGCAGCCACACTATCTCATGTATGATGAGGAAAATAATGCGGCGGATCAGAAGGCTAATGAGGAGATTAGGATTATTGGGGGGAGCAGTGGCAATGCCAATGACTCGGCGGGCATTGGGGTGGGGGTGGGCATTGGAGTGGGGAGCAGTGCACCTGGGTCGGGGGGCAGGATTCCGGGATATTGGCAGCATGCTGCTACCTCGGCTGCTGGCTACTGGTCCTCTCTGTTTGATTCTTGGACGACAAATCCCATTGCCACTGGGTCACAGTCGCTCTCGCTCAGTTGGGATGAGAATCGGGGGTGAATACCGAATTAAGGGTTTAAATGGGAAGTATTGACCATGGTCAGAAGAAAGTTCAATCCGAGCTTAATTGTACACATTCACATTCACGCATTTTCTGCAAAAGAGAGCAGAGCACACTTTGCAATCCAAGTTTGTCCACATGAAAGATTGGCACATGAGTGAAAGAACACATATTTGATTGCTATACTACTTAAATGCACTACAACTTTTACACAATTGAATTCTGCGCTTGCGTTAAGTCTGCATAAAAGTATTGCACGCATAGTATTGTCAACTTATCGAACTCCTGAGGCCTAAATTAGTCATCGTCAAAGAAAAAGAATGGAAATTTCAGATTTGACGAATACAATGCTTCCGTTTGGAAGCAAGGAAGATCGGTGTGTTATTGAATCTACACATTGTAGAATTGAATCACTTATTCTATAATGTGGAGAACATGATTGTGCACTTAATGAGCGTGTCAGTTTCCATGTGTTGAAAGGCCCTGTGGAATTGGATACATACACAACTTTTAAAGGTTGACAATAGTATGTGTGCAGTACTTTTGCTCGGACTTAATGCAAGTGCACAATGCAATTATGCAAAATTTGTTGTGTATTTGAGGTGTGTGGCGATCAACCGTATGTACTTTCAGTGATGTGGCAATCTTTCATGTGGACAACTGGAGATAGACAAAATTCCCAAACACATTGCTGCGTGTGGAATTCAAAGCGGTGCTCTGCCCTCTTGTGGAGAAAATGCATGTGCTCAAGTAAATGTAGATATATTGGCCCAACATTTTTCTGGCCATGGTCAATACCACCGTTTAAATGATGAGTTTACGAGTGTCTTTGGGGATTTTTGCGAGTGATGATGGATGTAGATCATATGAGAGTGCTCATTTGGATCAATCGAACACGAATTTTCCATTATTGATTGTTTGAGGAAATTTTTTGAATGAATTTATAGGGGGAAATTGATTCAAATGACATTCTTCGTTTATTGTAAAATACTGATATTATAATTTGACCAAAGTTATCTGTGCAATAAAATGAAAATTTTCCAAAACCCCTTGAGACGAGAATGAAGGTGCGAGCGATGCACTCACGGCTCCTGTAGATATCTGTATAGTAGAGAATTTAAAATTACTACGAAAATCGTAATGAAAATTAACTCAAAGGATAAACCAATTGTAATATTCTAATGTCGATAATAAATGAATGAATTATTCAGCGGAATACCAAATAAAGAAATATTACTTGTAGGTAAAATGAAAATATGAATGAGAGTCTGAGATGATCAGTGAAACGATGGCGAAATTTGGCTACTCGTTTCAGTCTGCCATGTACAGTGTATGAGCAAGATTATATCGATCTAGATTATACGTTATAAATATTATTAACGAACTGTAGTGTTAAATGATATTCAGTATACCTAAATACAAGATAAATGATATTTCATGAGACCTCAAGACTATCATTAAAATCAGATAATATCAAATGAAACGAAAATATATGAATCATTAAAGAATAATTAATGTGAACTCTCGAGGTAAAATGAAATACTTTTATGACCCAAACATCATAGAATTGTATAGATTCTAAGGTAGATTAAGGAAACGACAGCTATTTTGTATGAATCCCGATGTCGTACAAATGTCAAAGTCGAAAAAAAAACAATTCCACATATCCCAAGAAGCAGAGCAGTGAATAGAGCAATAAAATTCACTGCTGTTCGTCATCTTCGATTCACTTATGTGTACGTTCCTTATTTGATGCCATTTGTGGGCCTGTGAGGAGCACAGTTTGTAATCTAGTCACAATAAAAATCAATTCTATTCTAAGAGAGTATTGTTCCTGTTCCTCAATTTCTCCCAGTCAAGAAGTGCCCTAAAAGCGGTATAAATTCAAAAACTTCCATTGAAAAAACTGCAAATCATTTTTTGTCATTCTGAACCTCGCCTTCGGCTCGGGCTGCAAACTCTTATTCGCCCGAAAAGTTTTTTTTTGCCTAATGACGAAATATATTATTGTTTAACTTTGCCAACGTTTCGAACTCTCCAGCGGCTCTTCATCAGGGCAATATTTATTCTGCACAAAAACTATATTGTTGCTTATTTCCCCTTTTCCCCCTCTCAGCCATCTTCATGAACGATCGTCTCTATCTTTCTCGTTATTCTTTTATGTTCGTTTGTAGTCCACGGATGGGTCACTCCTTTTGTATCTCTTTTTTTGTCCCAAAATCTTTAACCCTCCAGTGGTCGCGCTATGGTCTGAACACCGCCGTCTTTGGTATTTTCACGATATCTCTAGAAATGTGATGAATTACGCTCTGCCTATTTACCAGTTCCTCAAATGATATATCCTGGTGGGATTAAACACGGTAGGGTTGCCCTGCACTGACAATTTTTTTCTCAATTAATTTTTTTGTCGAGCGCGGTTAGCAAAAATGACCGCAGCGCTCACCGTGCGACCACTCTCGTAGTAGAAATTTGACGAGCGGTGTTGCCGACCCTCGTGGTAGTCCCAAGCAGCGTGTGCGGTGTGGGTGTCCCTGGCCGGTGATATGTTTATAGTGTCATATGGCTCTGGCAACGCTGCGCTCGAGAATGTACGGACGGCGCAGCGCTTACCACGCGACCAACGACGTTCGGCGAAGACGTGCGACTACAGGAGGGTTAATAAACAGTTATTTATTTATTAAATGTACCCGCTCTTTACAGTATATTCTTAACAACCGAAAAACAATATAAAACAGTCGTGCTATTGTTGAGTCTCTTTCACCATGCAGTTATTGTAAGTCATATTCCGACAAAATTATGTTCACGAAATAAATAAATGATTTAACATAAAATCGAACAGAATGAAAATACCTGAACGTCCATAAGATGTAAAGGACCACCAGAGTTTTGTCGTTAAAAATATTCCCGTAAAGTCTAACTGAGAGTATTTTTCATTAATTGAATTTTCATTGGATTTCCTATTCATTGACAAAACAAAGAGAGCCTGTAAACCAATGCAAATAGCAGATTAATCGATGACAACTGGGGGGCGAACCTCTGATGATGGTTTGAATAGCGATAACCTTGGAATTCTCATGCATAGTAAGGCTGTAACTTAGTGCACATTATGTTTAGGGTTTTTGGTGGGGTTGTGGGGGCAGGAGGCGATAAATTATGCACCCCTACTCGAAGTGGTCCACGAGGGGAGACGTTAGAGAGAATAACGTGGGTAACAACGCTAAACTAAACTTAACGTATATTACACTATCGTCGTACGTTAAGGTTATTCCCATTACGAGATATTACGGTCTACCGTGCTGGCTGCTTGGTGGAGGTGGGCGCTCTTGCAGATATCAGGAGGATAATGTGTGGCATCTTGTAGACTAAATTAGGATGATGAAGCATGAGATTTGTCATCTATGATTTTTTTTATCGTGAGAGGGATCCGTGAGTAATGGTTTTTTCTTACTGGAGTGCATTTTAGATTGACAAAAATTGCGACGAACAACGTGAAGGACTTGATGTTTTTCCACTCTTCGAGGCACTTGATTTTTATAGTTTTTATTGAAAAATCCAGAGCTTGATGGCGGAAATCGTATACCTAGGGAACAATTTTTACGGATGTCATTTAAAAGTGCCCAGTAAGACCGGTAAATATCCGGAAATTTACCGGTAAATTGTTAGCTGAGTAGTTAGAATGACTTTTCACTGTTTCCGTCATTAAACTGTTGAGTCTTCAACGGAAACTATCCAACCAAAAATTTTCAATGATTATTTCCCCCATCACCCTTACGAACAATAGAATCGCGGTATTCGACGTCCCGTGGACCAATCAGAAGCGAATTATATCGAGTATTTTCCGGGACTGGATTGTAGTCAATCACAGCGCAGTATTCGAGGTCACGATACTCTTGTTATCAAATTTTTTCGGAAATTCCACACTAGCTTCTGGAAATTGCATCTGATAATTGCATAGCAGCTCTGCATTTATTTCTAACCAATGGGATGTTTTGCTGGAAGAAGCCCTCGAATACTGCGCTCCGCTTCGCCAACATCCAGTCCCGGATAATTATCCACCGAATACCCCTCGACCTTCAAACTTAATCGCACTATTTCTCTCAAGCTTCCCTGAAAACAAATAAAAGTGTCAAGTTTTGCAGAAAATTTTTTTAACCTGCGAAACTTGACATATTCGTTTGTATGCAACGAAATTATCGGGAAATACCCGATCATTTTGAAGTTCTTTGGGTATTATAATCGAATAAAGAAATTTCACATTCACTACATACCGTTAAGTATACAGTAATTATTTCAATTTTCAATTGCAATTCAATAATTCCAGAAAAATTGGTAAAAATCAGAGAAATTTAGATGAATACATTCTTGAAATGATTAAAAGTTGAACGTTATTTGGTACTGAATATATTCATGTATTGATTGGAAATTCAAGTGTGTTAGGGAATTCTGTGAGTGTGAAAATCTAAACTTTCATCGAAATATCAATGCTCATTTAACCCAAAAAACTCAATTTTATTGAATTTTTGAGCTGAATAAAGATTTCATTAACTACTCGCTCTCAAATTGGATTCAATTTCACGACACTGAGAATTCAGATACAGCTGTTACTTGGATTTTAAAAAATTCCAACATTGCAAAAGAATGAGAAATTTCATCAAAAACATTAACGTTCATTTCTGCTCAGTGACTTTGTGTTTTCCGGAATATTCAATAATAGCAGTCAATGCACCATGAATAATGTTGTTGTATAATTCATAATATTCAGATAGAGCCTGGAAATCCAAAGTCTCAACCAAAAAGCCCAAGCGTCTTCTATTGAAGGTTTCAAACTCATTAAAAAAATTTGTATCCATCCAATCTGAATAGTTTTCCTGCCCCGATCTGACATTTATTATCACCAAGAGAGAGAGGATAGTCCCAGGCATATTGACGGCGCCTCATCGGATTTTATTCGCCGAGTAAATCCAACGGATTTCCACCACTGCCACCGAGGGACCCACATACTGATACAGAACCCCTCTCCGTTACGACGTCTCCTCAGCTAAAGCCCAAAACGATGTCCTTCATGGTGATGTGTTTGCTTATATTCGACGTTAGGTCATTTGGTTTTGAAACAACTTTGAATTCGTCCCTTTTGGAAGCTCATTTAAATGTCCCTCAAATACCGAAGACATTTGAATTTACACAGTATACCTTGGGATGACTGCTCCAGGGGTGAAAATGAGGGGACTTTTTAAAATTGCTGAAGAAAATTTGGTGATAAAAAGAAAATGAGTTGGGATCATTCCGACCCCTTCGTTTCACCCGAGCATTCCGATTTTAGAATGCAATGCCACATTTTCCTTTGAACAAAGCCAAGAGCCCTCCATAAATTGTTAGAATCGATTTTCGTTTGGACCGATTGTAATTTCTTGAAGAACATTTGATGTACACGGAGAAAAAAATTCCAGAAAAATTACTGTGCCAGCACAGTAAAATGGGTTCGTTTGGACGGACCCGCAAAAATTTCCGTGCCAGCACCAGAAAATTTTCTGTGGAGTATAAGAATTTTTCACGGTAAATCCGGTGCAGGTACAAGAATTTTTCCGGGTCCGCCAAATGAACCTATTTTACCGCGCTATCACAGTAATTTTTCTGGAATTTTTTTCTCCGTGTATGCTATTCAACTCCGGAGAATTTGAGTTCTTAATGAATGTTGAACTTTTAATCGAATGAAGGGAAACTGAAAAGAACGATCAGTACACGGACAAAAAAAATTAGAGAAAACTTACGGATGAAGTCAAGTAATCGTGAGCGAACTCGATTTTCAATACTTTTTCACCCAATTCGCGACCGCAACGAAGATGTGAGAGCTACCAAGTGGTCTCTGAAATAACTACTTTGGGGGCCGACCAATGATATCCCTAGAAGGGAACCAATGGTGAGGCTCAACCAATGAGAACACGAAGAACCCAGTGATATCATTGGTTGGCCCCCAAGAGTAGTTAGTTTAGAGACCATTTGATGGCTCCCACATCTACATTGCGATCGGAAATATCGGGGAAATGCAAGACGCATAGTAAATTTTTCAGGACCAACTATTCGTTTGAGCCCGGTGGCTTGGTGCAGTGGGTAAGTTCGTTGCCTCACATGCGAAAGGTTCCGAGTTCAAAACCCGGCCGGGTAGAATGGTGCGATCTAACCATTTTAAAGTCTTGATCATCATCGCAGTATACCCTAACCGGGTCGAAGCGATGTAAAATAACGATTAAAAAAAACTATTCATTATTCCATTGGTCCGGAAAAATTTACTGACCAACTATTCATTTTTCCGTTGGTCCGGAAAAATTTACTGAATGCGAGGGTAATTTGTGAAACAAAAATTTACCCTGCCTTCCATCAAAAATTATCCCCATGAACATTAATGATTGCTCAATATTGCGGATAATTTTTTTGTAACAGAATTATTTTTTACAGAACACATTTGACAAAGTTTCCCTTCCATTCGTCTCCATGACCATCAAATCGATGCAAGAACAAAATTCCTAATATGAGCCGTTTACCTTCGGAAGTATTGCTAACAATTGATTGAAAAATGACTTGAAAAAATGAATCCCCAAAAAGTTCTGAAATTTAGTTTTCATGTTCTCATTTCACTATAGCGAAACTATATCTTATTTCACAACACAAAATTTTCATGTTAAAACTGTGTTTTTCCATACCCCAATGATTTAAATCCACCGACTGCAGTGGAACGTGATCGACGATAGCAGAAAGTTGATCCAGGGTCACCGAGGAAGCAAGTGGGCGGGAAAGAAAAGCAACACAGGAAAAGAAACACTTTCCCCTCACTCTCACAGGAAAACCTCTCTATGGACACGAATCGACACCTGATCACACAGTTTCTTTCGAGAAACAACAAACAAAGTATTTCCGATAATCCTGGGAAAATGACGTCTCCATTTGAGACGAGTTTTAATTGCCCCGTGTGTAAAAATAAGAATGGGAAAAATATAACGCGTCAGAGTAAGATAAAGTGGCAATTAACCATCAACGAGAGGAGGACTATGAAGAGTAATAAAGATACGGTGAGTATTTTTTTTCATGACTTTACTAACATCCCAGTCGATGTGTTATCTCCACCTGATGTTATCATCGTCATTACATTTGTTAAGTACACAAATAAAAATTTAAAAAATGTACAGAATTTTTGACGCAATTGTCATTTCAATTTTGTATGGTTTTTGTCATTTATCTGGGATTATCATTGAACTTCGTAGGAGATTTTTTCTGCGGAAAATAACTCAATAGATGAAGAATGATTATTATTTAGACGAAGATAATTTCCTTCAAATCTGTGTTTTTTTATTCATCTTCCACAATTTCATACTTTCGTGGTTAATTACTGAGAAAAATTTTATAGAAAAATTCATATGCTAAGCACCATAAACGAGTCAGAATCCACACACTTGGAAAAATTATTGTGTAGCACTAGAAAAATTGTCATGCTACACTGGAAAAATTGTCGGGGGCACCAGACAATCTTTTTCCCGAAATAATTAAACTGAAATTTACTGGTCCCACGGATTTTTTCATAACATTAATTTTCAGTGACGAAATTTCTTGAAATTACAGTGAAAACGCTACTAATTAGCAGCTTCCAAGGCTCTTACCGGAAATTTCAGTGTAAAATTTTCAACAGTGTCTCCTAGCATTTTCATCAGGCATCGAAAGCTGACCAAAAGCCATTGTTACTAATCAGCCTCACAGCCAATTGAAGCAAATAAAAACGTTTCCAAATACATGTAGCGCTACTATTAATTTCAATCAAGGATTAAACTTCACGATAATTAATATCAATTACAATTAATTAATCAACTTATTCATCTTTACGAAAATTATCTAGTCCTGAATTTCCTGGCCTTTTATTTTCACCGGGGATTTGAGAAAAAATTCGAAAAAAATATTATTCTCGATATTATTAGTTATTGCTTTGCAGTATTCGTATTGTTATTTATCTTTCTTGAGTTTCTGTCCATTATTCCCCCCCATTTCCGGTTTAGTGAATTCTTTAAATAGTAAAATGATGAAGGGTTTGAATAACTCTATAATCCATATCTCAGCCACCGCAGAAAGTCGGAATACCCGCGACGAGTGGCAGTGGATTCCATTTTTTTCCTCTTTTCCTCAATTACGGGACTGCCATATCGTATATCGCCCAGTGCGGAGACGTAAAACGTCTCCTGTGTATACCGGGTACGCTTGCACACGTAACCCGAAGTATATATACACCCCTTTACTGCACGTAGTGTATACAGCATGGAGTGGATCTTGGGGGTAGACCTCGGGGGTAGTAGCGGACTGGTGTTATTTATTGGCGGTACGCGCGCGTTACCGTTACGAGAGAAAACCACAGGTCCAAACCAGAGCCAAACCGACGTGGTCCGCCGCGATACTCCGTCTTCGGATTACTTAACCCCTGGATGACGAGAAATCGGATCACTTCACTCTTTACTTATGGTCTGCATTACACTGACGAGGTAGTTTATCAAGGGCGATGACAAACGGCTCGAACTTGTAGCTATTTTTGCTGTTGTAATTTTACTAGTTAACACACATTTTTCGATACTTAAATATTACGACAATTCATCTCTTCGTGAAGAGCCTATTTAACATCTGCGCACACCCAGATACATGATAAAATAAGGTATTTTAAGATTTCAAAAGTCTTAAAATAAGATTTTCAAACATATCAATTTGAAGTCTGAAATTCTTAAGTTGAGACTGTCGAAGGTTTTAATTTAAGACTTTCTCAGACTCAAGTTGGTACGTTTGAATGCCTCAAGTTAAAACTTTTGAAACTCACTTTAGAGGAAAATTTTTAAGTAAGTCTCAACTTGAGTCTTTTGAAAGTCTATATGACTGGGAATTTGAAGATTAAAATCTGAAATAAATTTTAAACGAAGTCAATATGAATAGAAGCATTTTGTTGAGTTTGTGTTCAAACGACAGTGGAGTGTTAATAATAAGTAGGGAGCTGCGCCTCCTGCTCGCTTCGCTCGCTAACCCCGGGAGGGCTGGCCCCCCACTCGCTTCATTCGCTCCCCTCACCCCCTCCGCCGTCCCTTCCCATCAATCTCCTTAGGTATGTTTAAGTGGTAGTATTATATAGAAAAAAATTGATTCCTCGGACGTGGCCTTTCATAAATGATCATGGTGGATTATATGGAAGATGATCCTCATATGACCCCCATATAACCCCATATGACCCTTACATAATCTCCATTTCTCCTCGTTAGACCCAACGATTCAACTGGAGTATATTCTTATTGCTAAAGCCCAACTAACCTTCATGATAGAATTCATGCAAATGTTAATCGTTCACTGAAAATCATTCAATGCCCCATTCCCCAATGACTTTTGCTTCTCATTGAAACCATAAATTCATAAACGCAAATGGACAACTCAAATGGCGTCCTCCCCACCCCATACACGGATGCATTACAAAAGGCTCAGCGTAGATACTACATAATGCATTGAAACCGATTTACTTCCCTTCTTTTCCTGTCTTTCATCCAGCGTGTATATAACCGTCCGGAGGATACTAACGTGTTTCAGATGGAGGCCACCATCACCTTACCCCTACTATTCTTTTGTGCCTGTACCCATCTTTACCTATATCAGAGTCGTCACGAGATTGAATATAAACGCGAGAATAAGAAGCCATTTTATCACGCTTTTCGTTGAGCTTTTACTCTAGTGAAATTGAGGGCTCAGCTCGGTTTAAACGAATTGGGGAAAGTGGATACCTTTTTTCCCTCCCTTTTGTTAACTCAGCGTGAATAATTTTTTTATCAACATTTGTGGATTACTCCGATGAAGACGCATGCATGTCTTGACAAAATTTATAGAAAGGTGTTGATATTAATTATCTTCGAAAATTGAACTTGAATTGATTTTAGAAGGAGCAATGAATCAGACGTGTCCTAAAATTTTATGTTGATTTTTTTGTAGGCCTACACTGATAGAACGGATTAGTTATAGTTAACGAATGGATTTTGGTTGGAGGTTAGGGTCTATTCGGTCCCACCAAATGTTCATTCGTTAATAGTTAACGAATGTATATTTGAGGAGCCTTGTTTGACTTGACTTTCGCCATTCAAGTGAACCATTCGTTAACTATTAACGAATATTCATTTGGTCATATTCAACTCGTTAACAGTTAACGTATTTCGTTTGGAATAAATGAATCATTCTATCAGTGTACACGGAGAGAAATTTTCGATAAAAACTATCCTACCGTTCTATAAAAGTGTATCATGATTGATATAAACCAAGAAGTTTGCTTCTTACGAACGATCTTGGCTCATAAAATTTTTTTCCTAGTATGAGATATTGTTTGCTTGGTAAATTTCGACTCATGAATTTCTTGATACAAGTAAAGGCGTACTCAAAAGACTCTTGTCTTCTCAGTGTACCACCAAACTGTTCGTCTCAAACTTCCTATGTTAATTAAATGCTAAATTTCCCGTAAATACCGACTGTTTTTCCTGCATGACACTAACGTCACCAGAGAGAAACCCCCGAAGCCCCACATTCCGAATATACGTTAACCAACAAATTTTATTGTAATCAACCTTAATGCCCGTAAGTGCATATACAAGCGTGAATATATCAAGCTCTGCATACGCGTTTCGGGTGGGTTGCCTCGTTAGTATAAACGTGCGGACGGGGGGAAGATCCTCTTCAGTTTTCTCAAACCGCCACTATATAACAACCCCATCTCCATCTTTCTCCATTCCCCTCTTCGGGTTAGAATTTGCCCTCCTCCCTGTTGCCTACCCTACGCTCTCTCGTTGAATCTAATTACACGGCCAAGACCCACCCGCCTCCACCACCGTTGCCAGGACGACGGAAGCCATCTTGGAGGGTTGCAGCCACTAATGGCCTAATGAATTTAATGGAGGTCCTGGGTCGCCTACCGCTTGAATCTGGAGTAAGACGGAGACGGTGAACACGTTGGAACCTGTCTCTCGCTCCTCTCACTACCCTTCTTTCGTTTGCAACTCTACGATTTCTCTGTACTAAGTCTAATTCGTTGGAAAAGCGCTCGGCAAGGGTTGTTACTTGGGCACAACGGTTTTTGGGGTAGTGCTAACCAAAGGGACAGATATATGGGAGGACGGGAACAGGTGAAAAGGAATTGGCGGGGTGAGGGAAACGATCCACTGAGAGTGAAGCCTTTGGGATTCTCACAATTAGGGAAAGCGTAAGTGGTCACGAAGGCGAAGAGGCAAGGTTGGATAACTAGGGGTTTACGATACAGAAAAGTTTCAGATAAATTAAACCTCTACGAGGACACTGGGGTTACTCATCACCCCGTCGCGTTGTCTCTTGATTGTTATTTCTGTATAAATGCACCCCTGGGTGTTTATACAACGCAGTATTTTTTTCAGGGGTTTCTGAGTACTATTGGCCCACTAGAATCCTCAGTTCTTCATTCGCTGCACTGATAGAACGGATTAGTTATTGTTAACGAATGGATTTTGGTTGGAGGTTAGGGTCTATTCGGTCCCACCAAATGTTCATTCGTTAATAGTTAACGAATCTCGTTTGGAATAAATGAATCATTCTATCAGTGTGTAGATCTGGGCAAGGATTTTCAGGTCAAATGATTATGCAGTCCCGTTATTTTTTTTTGCGGTTAGAAATCAATATCGTTCATTCCGTTTTGAAATTAAGGTCAATAAAGAAAACAAGACGAGTATTTTGAAAAAATGAAATAAAATTGAGGATATTTAACGTATCAAGTGGACAACTCAGTTAAAAATAAAAATAAAATTGACTAAATGAATCATTCATGTTACATTAGTTTTCTCATCAAATCAGAAGATGGTGTACTTTTCCTGTCTCAAAAACAATAATTTTAAGAAATGTTCATAAATAATGGAGGACTTGTGACTGCAGTGGTAACAGTCGAATTTTGATCGGGCAACATCGCACGCTTCGGCTAGTAGTGGAGTTGTAACATTGAGACGAATGTTTGTGTGTGTTATACGTGTCCATACGCTTCCAGAACTGAATTATCGTCACCGACTTTACCGACCTCGATCAGCTATTGTGCGGTGTTGTCGCGTTGCTCGACTCGTAATGGCGGTCAAATTTTTTTTAGAGGAATTCGAAAATCAATCGAGGATATCACTCCTATATGACCCGGTTCCCTACTTGTTCTCGCCGGCAATGGTTTCTCCATATTCTAAAGTAAATGGTTTGTGGTTTTTTTTCAATATCTTGAGTGTCTAACCCATGCAACATCTCGATCAAAGTTCACACGGTCACATTCCGTAATTTTTATCAGAATGTCCTGTGAAAAATTACGATACCGTCTCTTAAATTTTCTGAGTCGATTCCGTAATCGGTGACTTGCGAGCTCCGTAATTTTTACTGAACATTTCTCTCCGTGTATTATTTTCACTATTCAAGCTTATTGAGAGAATCGTACGAAGTGCAATTCTTGATTTAATTATTGTGGAAAGTATCTGCAAATCGATGTTCCAGGGATCGGAAAAAAAATTTCTAATTAATTTCTATTCTTCTGAACACTTGACAGTGAGACCTGACTGAACACAGACAGTGAGAATGATAGAATATAGTAGTAGTTCGACTGTTTGTTTTCATTCAAATCTTTTTCAACATTCGTAATTTAATTCCATAAAATGATTACCGAAATCAGAATACCAAGAAAACGTGGCATATGCGAATATCAAGGTAAAGAAAAACTCGAAAAACAGTAAAACGAACAAAAAAATTAACAGATACGTCCATGTGTGATGGGCGCGTCGAATGAGAAAGATAAATCTTGAAGTAGAGTACGAGAGCGGGCGCGTGGGTAGAGTACTGCTGGTAGAGGGGTGTTTGCGCAATGATAACACACAGTGCGATACGAGATTATTGTGAAGATAGCACGCGTGAACACGAGAAAAAGACAAAGAACATGTATGTACATGTGTCGACAGTTGTAACTTTGAAATATACGAAATTTGTGATATAGTCGTTTACACCACAATTAAAAGTCAGATAAGTCTTTAAAAATAACTCAGAAATTGAAAACTAGAGAATTAAAATCCTGAATGTTAGATTAAAATTGATTAATAACTCTCGTTACAATTTAATACAACTGCAGATAATTAATTTCACAGAATCGTTTATGGAAAAATTTGAAGGGGTGAATAATAAATCAAGTAAATTAGATGAAGAAAATAATTTTTCTTCACTTGTGTGTAAAGTAAAATTTGACGCATGCTCCGCGCGCAAAATTTCACTTTTCACACACTGCAGTGGAAAATGTGATTCGACACTCGTGGGAAATGTGTTCTTTGACCCTTGAGAGGGCAGCACTCGCCTTCGGCGAGCGCTACGCACCTCCCACGGGTCAAAAAACACTTTCTCGCACTCGTATCAAAATATACTATTTCAATGCGCCTGAAAATATTTATTGCGAAAATAGATTTAGTCTTTTCAAAAAAAAATGGATTCTCTGTGCAAGAAAGACATGTTTCTAACACTTCTTCTTGGTTATTCGAGGCTCCTATGCGTATTTTGTTCCCGGCAAATGCTCGTTTTATATGAAACGAGGAATAGTAGTTAGTCCTTTCGGCTATTCAATAATCACAGATGAAAAATTAATTCTTAAATGAAATAATAATAATAATGATATGACAGCGATCTTGTAACTTAGGGATAAAATATTTCTTGATAAACTTCCCTCCATAAAAGATATTTTGATCCTGAAAAGGCCCCGTCGTTTATGAATGATCCGCCTCTGGAGTTAAGCATTTCGTTGTTGTTGAAAGCAGAGCAATTATTCATGCTTGAGACTTTCAAATTCGAATCAAACAAGTATTTTTTGGTCATTTTCAACTAATGGTTTGTTGGCTCAAACATCACTTGTTTGAGAACTTGTTCGTTCTCAAGAAAAAAGTGAAGGCATGAAATACCATGAAATTTCAATTTATCACCAACATTTTTCTCTTATTAAACAAAAGGAGATGAATGATTTCAAATTCCACACGATTCAAATTCCATACGATATTATGGAATACACAAAAAAATTGTCGTTGTAAAATATTGAAAACGTAATTGGGCTTGTGGTACCAATCTCCGCTACATACTCACCGCTACGATTGGGAAACCCACCAGAAACTGATGGTGCAACCAATCCCGTATCATATAAGTTGAAAACAATGAATTCATGAAAAAAGAAAATACAATGAAGAAAATTCTCAAGGAAAAATTCTCGAGCGTTAAGAAGATGGTGACAAGTTTCATCCAACGTTTTGCGATAAGAAAGGGGTATGAGTGTGGCAAGAGCCACAGGAACAGTGGTATTGCATCTGGAAAAATAGAGGAAAGTACAGTGAGAGGTAATCCAGCGCCCTGGCCCAGGGCTTACCGGGGTCTTCTGCAGATGTTTATTGAGTCGGTTCGCGCACGCGCCATCCACCAAATAACGAGATGACGAGATGAGAAGCCGTGTGAAGATCCCATCTCATTCCAATTCCCTCTTTCCACATTCTTTTATTTTTTTTCCTGAAAATTTCAGTTGGGTTTGTCCCCATTATCTTCAACATCTTTTTCCTCCCATTCACTCATTTTTACGGATAGAATGGAGCCTCGTGATTATTGTTATAATTCGAGTGTAGTGATAACGATAAATGAATGGGGAGGAACTGGAGGAGTCGGGAAATTAATAAATGGTCGATGTAGTGGAGGAGAAAGCCGTGGAAGTTGGATGGTGTATAACACACCTCCTAAGGACGAAAATTAAGTGCTGCGTAAATTTTTTTCGTACTTCATCTTGGCTTGCTTCCACTGGCTAAAGAATCGCTGTTTATTACACAGAACATATCGTCCTCGGGTAGTGCAGAGGGTGAAGTAGGGATAAGAATGGGGATAACAATGTACTTGAAGAGTAGTGCGACGAAGATGAAATAGAGAAGATCACTTGTTTTGCCTCAAGTGGAAGAAAATTAATATTTTGAAATTCGAAACGAAAGTTGAAACGCAGCGAGTTCCATCTGTCGAATGAATACAGGATTCGTTGTGTAACGCCTGATAAAATAGGTTCCTGTTGGTGATAATGTCTCGACTCTTTTTCGAATTTGATTGATAATCATTAACGGATAATGAAGGATTTTCAATTCGTTGCGTCCACACTAAAAAACTACTGTCTAAAATTAAGACATTTTTGTCCAGTTTTTTAAGACGTTTGTATCGCCAAATTTAAGTAATTTTAGTCTTTCAAATTAAGACATGCATTCCAAGCATTCTAGATGTCTTACTCGACGATCTTTTGTTTGAGACTTATGTCTTATTTGTCCTCCTGGAAATATTAACATTTGATTTGAAAAAAGGTGTCAACACTCCCGTTTAAAACGGATTCCAATAATAATCCTAGTGGAATAAACCAAGAAGAGTGACTGTAAATCATAACAGGCTTGTTTATGAGTAATCCTTGAGGAATTGGGAACTAGAGAACAGATATTGATACCCCCGCACGCGAAAAATATAAATCTCTGATTTTGATTATTCATCTTCAGGATCATTTCTTGAGTGAAACATTATTATTTCTCTAATTATACAATAGAAATAGACGAATCGAAGATATAATGGGTTTAACATCCACCACTTATTAATATTCAATTGAATATTCAATTGAATAGTATATTTCGTAACGAGCTAAAAAACATTGTTTCACGAGTTACGAACAATATTTTTCATCGCAATGTGGCGGAAATTGGACTTTTAGGCACGCGGAGCGTGCCGAAAAGTTCACTTTTCGTCACAGCGTGATGAAAAATTTTTTTTCGTCTTTTCTGTCACCTCCGAAGGTTTCATTGGCATCAGAGGGTCAATAAATACAGAATCAACGTTCACTATTTTTTATTTAAACACCGCCTGCACACGGAGAGATGAGGGTGGCTAAAATATATTCTGCAACCCTCTTTCTTCGTTGGCTACAAATTTCAACCTTCCGCATACATGCCTTCCCCTCCAAATCCCGAGGTCTCGATAGTATAGAGGACTTCTCAGGGCCGAAAAGAACTGAGGATTCGAAAGACCTGTTTACGTCCAATCAGAACCAAATCCTCGACTCGGGAATCATCTTCAATTCATCGACCATCGATCGACTAGCGACTGACCGAAAATTACTAGAAGCGAAGCGAGATTGAAATCGCGGTTTATTAGCCCCAGTGATGGAAAAATACTTTATGATGTGAGTGAAAAAAGGGCACTTGGCTCGCGCGGGAAAACCGCCTTTTCTCGCTTGTATCATAAAATATCCTACGATACATATAAAAAAATGTACTTTTCGTCACAAGGGCCGGTAAACCGCGATTCTAACCTCGGTTAGATCGCGGTTTACGGGCCTTCTGACGAAAAATTGCATTCATCACAAGGTCCACAAAGTATTTTCTGACGAATGTGATTATAGGCCTCCCCTTCGGCTCGGCCAATAAAGCCACATTCATCAGAAAATTCTTTGTGGACCTTGTGATGAAATAGTATATTTCGTAAAGAGTGCAAAAAACATTTTTTCACGAGTTACGAACAATATTTTTCATCACAATGTGGCGGAAATTGGACTTTTAGGCACGCGGAGCGTGCCGAAAAGTTCACTTTTCGTCACAGCGTGATGAAAATAACTATTCTGACGAGTCCAATTACAGGCCGAGCCGAAGGCGAGGTTTGCAATCACACAGACCCTCACACTCGTTAACAATTACTTTTTTTCGCCTGTATGGCAATATACTATTATCGACCTTGTGACATAATGCACTGTCACGCGTGCGCAGGAAAAAGTCATACTTTACTGGCACTTGACCGAGGTTGTGCAATGTAGCAAACAGACGGAATTAACAGACAGCGTATAGTAGAAATAATTTATTTTGATAAAAATTGACAATCGTTAGGAAAGTGAATCAATTCGTACATATTATTCCACAAGACTCATTCATAGTACGATGTCGTATGCTTGAGACATTATTTGCTGATGTTCACGAGGAGAATCCCATATGAAATAATTGCACTGATGACCTACACAATCGAAAACATTCTTTAATAATCTCACGTATGATTAATTTTTCCACAAGTTTCCACGATGTTTCTCACCGTTTGAATGAAAGGATAATCCAGATTGAAGAAACCATTGGCGGAGAACTCCAGATGTTGGTGCAGAAGCTCGAGAGAAAAACTTTGAACCTAAAAAACAGTTCGGATGAAAAAATCCCAAAGTATCATCTTAGAGGACTTTCCATAGGGATTCGTATGGTGCAAGTCTATGGAAATTTTTCATAAGCGGAAAGATTGGGAATGCACAATTTCAACAAATTTTCTCCACCACCTTTTTCTACTTCAAATTAAAAATTGATAACGCTAGCAAAACTGTGCTACACCCAAGTAGTTCAATAAGTTAAAACATGTTTAGAACAACTCATATTGTTTGATGGATGCTCAGGCTCATGTACATGGAGAGAATATAAAATGAAAAATTGCAATGTGAACATAGTAATCGAGGACCATGCCGAATCAACTTTAAAATTTGATTTATCTTAAGGTATATCTCAAGATAATGCCACCCAAAAATTAGTCTCTGGATTTCCAGGAAAAATTCTAAATGACTTAATTTATTGCAATCTCATAAATTGATCAGTTTTCTATGCTCATATGTTGTTTATGAAGGCAACAATAACTGTTTGAATCAAATCAGAAATTATTTGTTAATTAATTGTTTGAAATAAATAAGAAATGTTTTCACGAAATTTCCATTTTTAGAGTACAATATCGCTATGTAACTAATATAACTATGTATATACTATCAAATTTTACAAAAACTTCACCACTTTTGAGATTTATCAATCTACCACGGATTCTACCCGGTTCTAACGGTTTTACCCTCACGATTACGGACTCGACTCAGAAAATTTAAGTGACGGTATCGTAATTTTTCACATGAGATTCAGAAAAAAATTACGGAACGCTCTGGAAAAATTCAGTGACAGTTCCGTAAAATTTCCTAAAGCCACATTTCGCTTCGGAATTACGAAAAAGATACGTAATTTTTATTGGATATTTCTCCCCGTGTAAAAGAGCATCATCAACATTACCTCTTTCTGGAGCTGTATATTTTCTTCTAATCGATGAAATATTCTGTAAACTATTAATCCAGTATCCTGAAACTGATGTTCAAATAAAATAATGAGCAAATAAACAAATGGACAGTGGCATTTTTTTAATAACTGAGTGTAGTAGTAATTGTTGTTAATAAATTAACAATTTGCTTCCGAATGGGTTCTCTTTTCTTCATCGCACTGTTCGTTTAACGCCATTTATGGACATTGTAAAGAAAAATTATGTTCGTCACTCGGCACTCGAAAAACTATCCGTATCGTAAGTACCTCTCTAATAGCTGCTGTCGTACTCCATATTAAAATGCATACAGCCACTCCTATAGTGAAGTGGAGTGTGTAGAATTGACGATTCATGTACAGGGCTGACAAGATTGACCCGCCTTTTATGCTCAATGTCAGCATGGAAAGAGTGTAAATAATTCCATAACACAGATATGTAATGATGATCAGGATAGGTACCCCGTAAATACCGTCGATAGCTCTTGTAAAATCCCACACCGAGCAGTACATGAATCTGATGCTCTTGAAGTCTAGAATTTTGGGATGCGGTTGGTGAGGAGTTAGCTGATAGAAGTTCAACAGAATGGTGTTCAAACATTCTGCCATATTTCTTATCGCATAACACAGCAAAGTGTATTGTAAGATGCACGACGTCATCACAAATTTTGAGAACATGTACAGAAAATACCAGCCACTAGAACACCAATCTGTAGGATCCCAAGCATCGTACGCAAACCAAGCTATAATGATCCACAAAACAACATGCACTGCGATCGTAAGCACAGACTTTCTTTCTTTACGCCTCCCCCAGTAGGACTGCTGATTTTCTAAAAGCTTTACGATTTCCAAAAATTGGTCAAATACTTCAACGACGTCATGACGATTCAAAAGGAAACAGCTCCACAGAATTACCAACACCACACTTGCAAGATTAACTTCGATATCGGTTAAAGGATCGTCCATCAACTTTTGCACATATGAGTTTGGATTCACGACAGCCTTTCTGATATATAAACTACAAACAAGAGCGATTAGAATGAGATTATACGTTACACTAGTGACAGCGGAACAGAGAGGATTATCCCGATTTGGACTATGTATTTTCTCTTTTCTACTATATCCAAATGGAAACAAACCGATGAGCTTGAAAAATAATATAAGTATTTCCAGACTAATCTTCTTTCTATCATTCTCCATCGTTTCGATATGCGAACGTCAATTTCATTTATCGTTGGTATCTGGACTATCGCTCTCCGTTCTGTTCAACTGAATCTGGAAAAATGACGACGAATCTACACGAACACATAGAATTTACATATAACGGCAATTTAGGTGATTATAAAAACTCATTCATTAAGAATACTGGGCGATTATATATTATGAAGTCATCACGATTTCAGTAATTAAAATGAGTGTGAAATGATCTCTTATCAAAAGATCCTTGGTATTAAGGTTAAACGACATCAGGTATCCCGGGAATACTGATGGTCATAAGTTGTTCAACATTTTTCGCACTTTGGGGCGTGACCGTATGAGGATATCTTTTTTATAGCGAAGCAGCAAAGCATGGCCAGTTATTTTCTGGAGTTGAATGAGATTTCTTGCGCATTTGTATAAAGAGAAATATTTAGCAGAAGATATTTTGTAAGGAAAAACCAACAGATTGCGATTTTTGTGGATGCTTACGAGAATTATTGGTATGCGAAATTATTATTATTTGGCATTATTATTATTATTGTTTCTAAATTTTAGAAACAGTGGTTTCTAATCTTCAGTTTTCTAAAATCTAGAAACTAGTTTCTAAAGCTAATCCACTTTTTTCCTCTATGTACTTACGTTGAGTTCATTTGGTACTTTTGAAAAGAACCAGCCAGGTACTCAGTACAAGTATTATACTTTTTCTACTGATGAACAGTAATTTTTTTCGCGTGTGAAAATCACGCAAAATCAGCAGAAATCATGATTTCCAATTATTATTGAAAAATTATAGGAATCATTCAAAAAATCACAGGAAATCATCCCATTCGGGAATTCACTGAGCCACCCGATTGAGGAGTGACCAGCCATTCGGTCAAAAAGTAATAGAAAGTTGAACGCGTCGTCATCATATTCTCAAGAATGACTCCAAACGACAAATTGGTCGGTCTTCCCCGCAATAGACCATCGGAATCGATTTGGTAGATAAAACCATTGACATTCATTCATGATTGCAATAAGGGTCATCAGTGATAATCCATAGTCCTCTGTATTTCCATCCATTATCGAAATTACTCCTTGCATTTCTACATTTCTGTTGATGAATTCAAATCATACTAATACTCCTTTATGCATTAGGAGATTATCGCCACCAGTGGAACGTTTACGCTTATCCAAGCCCATTTTCTCTCAGCAATGTACTCGAACAAAAACCAAATTATCTTCAAAATCACACATATTATTTCGTTCTTAATTGGCTTAGCCCCCTACAGCATCAGGATTTCGTCTTACTCCTCGAAAAAACCTGAATTCAATTTTACAATCACGTATTCTAGACTGGGATGTACATACAATATCTTATTGATGTTCGTATTTGTTGGAATGACTCTGATTGTCACACCGCGTTTGATAGCATGGCAGTATGGTGATCACTCAGTGCTCTCGATAATCGTCGCTATTCAGACCATGATTGGAAGTATAGCTTCGATAATAGTGATTCTTCATTACACTCTCCATCAAAAACAGAGTGTTACTATTGGAAATAAATTCAGTGAATTCGATGCAACCTATGGAAACAAATTCCTCCGTGCGTTTGATGAAAGCAACTCAAATAGATTGAAAAATCTTCGGCATTGGCTGACAATATTTCTATTCACATTCATCTGGTCTGGAGTTGTCAGCACCTCAGTAGGCGATGAACAATCACCTGCATGTATTGCAAGTTTCCTCAATGTTATAGTTCTGAGTTCCGTTCTCATACAGTACAGCTCCGTTGTCGACAATCTGAGAGGAAGATTCAAGCGACTCAATGCGGTACTTCCAAAAATTTTCAAATGCCCCATTCCAAGTCTCCCATTCGCTGAGAATGTCTGGAATAACCGTTTTGTTACAAATGATTTCGTAGCTTTTAGACAAGCACGGAATGAGCTGTACAGAATTTCTTGTCTCACCTCGGAGTTTTACTCTTTCCCCATCTTATTGACAATATTCTACAGTTGTTGCGCTACTATCAACACAGCTTACTACTTTCTCCTCAACGTAGTGCAAGTCGATCAGTTTATACTGCACCATCACGGCTTGAATATTTTATTCTGGTTCTTCATATGCGTATATCCTACTATTGCCTTGAGCAGAAGTGTGCATATATTCAATATTGAGGTACGTGTAAATTCATTGGAAGACTTGTATTCTGTAGTCTATCTGTATTCGGTGAAAGGTGAAATTTTTCTAGATGCATAAAACAGCTGATATTGTTTATGATATTTTGGACACGTCCGCGTCCAACAGAGAAGTAGAGTATCAGGTATTTAAGTAATTTGTTAAGTCATTCGCAGCAAAAGCGAATGTTTGAATTTCACACACCTTTTGTAGACATTTTTGGGACACTAAAAAAATGTCTGAATAAAATGAAAATTTTCCTTGAATTTCGAGATGAACAGGTACCTAAACATCGTAATTTGTGTTTGAAATTCGGAAAATTTTTATTTTATTCAAATGTTTTTTAGTGTCTGAACAATGTCTATAAAAGGCGTGTGAAATTTAGACATGCGTTTTTGCTGTGTTCTCAATACATTTTAGTAATTTCATATCTATGTATTTTTCAGTTGAATAATTTTGCGCTGGAGGTAAAGCACAAGAAAGTTGAATTCACTGCATGCGGATTCTTCTCTCTAGACTGTACACTTCTTCAATCAGTAAGAAATACTTCTGATAAATAATCCGCAAATTAATTGATGATGTCTCACGGTATTCATTAGTGATTGGTCCATTTTTTGATAGATGTTTGGTGCATTTGTGACATACCTACTGATTATGCTACAATTCAAGCCGAAAGACGTGATGCAAGACTAGAACTTCAACACTGAAATATAACTTTAACACACAGAATGAATATAAAATTATGTTTTACTGTGAGACCATAGTAATTCTGAATATGAGAAATAGAATGCAGGACTCTACCCGCCACACTAAAAATTTACCATTTAACATGATAATGTTGAGAATAAATGAAAAATTACGTGCTGGATAAAAAATACAGCTGACAAAATTATAATATGATGGAGTCCGTTTGGAAAACTACGCTTGAACATAGTAAGAGTTCAGAGTCGGTGTAGTAGAAAATGGTAGCATAAAAGTTAAATTTTCAATTGACACGAGTAAGATTCAGGTCAATAGACATGAATTTTTACTTCATCGGTTAAACAAATATCCCCTTCTCCCCCAAAATGAATATTAGATTAGATTAGAAGCAATTTATTATTTCCCTGAGATCCAAATTTTTCCTAAGAGAAAACCAAAATATAACATAATCCTAATAAAAAACTATATATGACATAATTATTACAAATGAATGTTATAAATTATTTACATTATTACAATTTTGTTTTCCTTCATCGTAAATTAGTTTTCATTCATTATTTAGTTCACTGATTTGTTTCGTTTAGTATTTTGTTTGTTTTCAATTTAATTTTTTTTTCATTATATTATTTATATTTGTTATTCGCAACATTAATTCCATTCTTTTTCTTCATATGTATAACAGTCCTATAGCTATCAGCACATATTTCCATCATAATGATGATTATTTTTAATGTTCGCGGAAAAGGACGAGGGAGAGAGGGATTTTTTGAATAATCGGAGTGAAAACCCATATTTAATCCTCTTTCTCATCCTTGGAAATGATTATCAATAATTTTGCTCCACGTATATTCATTCTAAAAAAGAGGAGGGGGAAGAGGAAGAATTTAATTTTTTTAAATTATAGTATAAGCCACCCGGACCAATGGGTGGTCGATGGAGGGAGGAGATTCCAAGAATTGAAAACAATCAATGCTCTAGTCGTCCGCGGGAGTTTTTACTAGTCAACATAGTGATTCCTGCAATTTCTTCGCGTAAATTGTAGGAGGCCCGAGAGTGTAAACTAAAGTTTTAAATCATAAGAAAATGGTATATTGTACACCAAGGACGGAAAGTCATGTTTCTTCCGCCCGAGGGGCCATGCTATTTTTTAACACGCCTGCAAAGAAAACTTTGTATTTTGCTTTCTGATAAGCGGGAGGAAAGTACGAACTTTCCGTGCAGGGGTGTGAAAAAATTATAATTTAACATCGTAAAAATTCATACGATTTGAGTAATTGTTCGTCATTTAATAGTAAAAATTGGTAAAAAAAAATAAAGCGTTTTTAACACCTTGTTCACATAGTAATTGTTTATTTTATATTCTCTCAGTGTAGTATCAACAAACAACGGCTCTTATCATTTGTTAGTACAATTCCATTCGAAATGTCATGGATCGATACTTCATTCCATTACGGCGTCATCAAACAAAAATCCATAGAAGCATCAACAGAATTGTTCATCCACTTAATTCCATATCAATTCTCGAAGGATCGTCATTGCATTGGGGCAGTGCGCACAGCAACACTCCATCAACAAGATGACCTATGAGCCGAGAGATGCGAAAATCAATTTGGCCACATTTCGAGTGGTTCAAATAATTTCTTTCGTACTGGGATTGGCCCCTTGTAAAATTGACATTGCAATTTCTTCATCAAAGGATATCAAATACATTACCAAGTTCTCGTATTCAAAATCGGGATGTGCATACAATATTTTGTTGATCATCATCTTCTCTGTACTCACCATTGCCTGCCTGCCATACATCTCTAAAGAGTATGATCTCCATTATTCCGAATTCATAGTGGTAATAGACCTAACAATGTCAGTGATTGGCAATGTCTTCGTAGTGATCACAGCTTTAATTTACTGTATTCATCAGAAGCGTATTGTGAAAATCGGGAACCAACTGAGCGAAATTCAGTCCAATTTGTCTCCATGTGTCGCCAAAAAGTCTCGAATTTTCTATTACGTCACCATAATCTCTTCATTCGTACTCATCTGGGTGAGCATTTCTGTTGGTCAGCTCGTACGATCGAAAATATTTTTATTTATCTCATTCGTATTATCTGCAATATTGCTAAGTGGCTTCATCATGCAATACAGTTTGATCGTCAATGTTCTCAGAGATAATTTCGAAGATCTCAATCGGTCTTTCTATACAATAGTGAAAGTCCCAGAGGAATTCCGATATATTTCCGGCTTTCCGAGAAACATCGCGAAAACCCGATTGATTATACAGAATTTCATCAGAATCCGGGAAACACGACATGCGCTTTACAAAGTTTCTTGTCAAATTTCTCATTTTTATTCATTCCCAGTGTTATTAACTATCGTCAATTGTTGCGGCAATTGTATCAGTATTCTTTATTTCTCCATAATTAACTTCAAACATAGAGAGAGCACTTTTTTAAATTCTATCTCACCTACCGTCTGTATACTGGACGGTCTCTCTTTGTTGGCATTGTATGGGTATCCTGTTGTGGTGCTGACTAATACTGTCAAACGATTCAACGCTGAAGTATGAAAAATTTATGACTAAAATCATATACAAGCACTTCATCCTCGTTAAATTCCTGAAATTTTGCAGATAAATAAAACAACTGATATACTATATGACGTCAGACAAGCCAATGCTTCGAATGAAGAACTTGTAGCTCAGGTATTTACAGAAAAAGTTGGATTCATCCACTTTTGCATAGGCATTAAATGAACGTTTAATTGTTGCAGTTACACGACTTTGCACTGGAATTAGTTCACAAGAAAGTGGAATTCACAGCGTTTGGATTTTTCTCTCTGGATTGTACTCTCTTACATTCAGTAAGAATCCTTTATATTTTACAATAATCACATGAATAACATATTCTTCATTGAGATGAATGATGTATCCTTGTTAATAAAGATTTTTGGTATGATTGTAACATACCTGATGATTCTCCTGCAGTTCAAACCACCTGATACTGCAACAGAATGAGATCCTTGTGATCGTATAGCCGTCATCTGCTGAGTGCAAATGAGAATGCATTCCAAGTGAAAGTATGTATAACTTTCAATTGATTTTTTTTTCGTGTAATTCAAGAACAATATTTTCATTCCAGAGGGAAGTGACGGTAGATATTATTCGTGATAGCACGAGCCGAAGGCGAGGGCTGCAATCATATTCGTCATAAAAGTTTTTTTTGGCCGTATGACGAACAATATTTTTTGTCATGACAGCCGTAGGCAGAGATTCATGGATGCGGGGCGTCCGTGAAACGCTGCCTTACGGGCGGAATGAGAAAAAAAATGATTCCTTCACTGCAAACGAGATTCGTTAACTATTAACGCATGGCAGAGTTGAATATGACCAAATAAATACGGACGAGACGAAACGAGAGACGAAATATTCGTTAACAGTTAAGGAATGAATGGGCCAGAATCCCTTCGAGCTCGAGTTTAAGACATTCACACCATCCACATTGAACTGTAGCTCAATTACATCCCCACGGTGCACTCCCGGATCAACAACTGCACAGATATCACCCAAAAAAAATTACTTCTCACCAGTAGAAACTGCTACTTGAGGGGAAGTTCACTTTTGAAAAGTTCTAAAAATACACGTCCCAAGTACATTTTGTGTCCTTGATTGAAGTACCACTCTATTACAACCGTAAAAAATGTTCTGAATGTCTCGTCCATCCTTCAAAAAACCAATTAATGCAATATTGTAAGTTTCTTTTCAAACATCGGAAATAATTGGAATTAATCTGTTAATCCTTACGCAATTCAAACCAGCAGAGAGTGATACAAAAAACGAGTGACCATTTCATTCATTACTCATTATGATTAATTATTCCTGAGTGGAAAACGTACGAAC
Organism: Diachasma alloeum; assembly: GCF_001412515.2. Classification (NCBI taxonomy): domain Eukaryota; kingdom Metazoa; phylum Arthropoda; class Insecta; order Hymenoptera; family Braconidae; genus Diachasma; species Diachasma alloeum. The sequence continues at coordinate 1,772,612 of NW_021680345.1, forward strand.
AATCAATAGAAAATTATTCGCGCGGTGAAAGCACATCAACGCGACTAACATAGACTCACGAAGTGTTGGAACTTTTTCCATAACTTGGATTAGGTTTTAGCGAAGTAGTTGATATCCCAATGAATAATTGATGTAAACATTTTCCCAAAAGACTAACTCATTTAGAGAACGTCAGATAATGCGTCTCTATATCGACAAAAAACGACTATCTGGCGTTGAAAGAAGAGTGCGTTTGAACTTGGCGCGAGCGATGACCGAGAATCTTGATTTTCACACTGATCACTGATACACGCTTTCATCCATTAGGAGATTGCAATCATGGCAGTGTTCATCACTTCAGGAATATTGACAAGAGCATTGAAAACATTGTAGCCTTCATTGAAGTATGACATTCGGCAGAATGAGTTCAAAACATCCCTATCCGAAAATTTCTCTTATCATGTATGAAATTACTCATGTAATATCAACTCTACTCGGTTTAGCGCCGTGCAGCATACAAATCTCAACTCTTTCAACCCCAGAAAGTGGATTTACATTCTTATTTTCGTATTCACGAGTGAAATGTTTCTACCACATACTACTGATCGCCTTGTGTATCGGAATAATCACTCGAGGTGTGCCACGTTTGAATGATGTACCATATCCAAATGATTCGTCAATTGGAAAGACGATTGGATTAGCTCTTGCTATAATGGGCAACGTTATAGCTGCTGTGATAATCCTTTATTATTTGATTCTCCAGAGAAATATTATCAGGATTGGCAATCAAGTGCATGAATTCGATAAAATATACGGTACGAAACTGAATGCGAGAAGTGTCAATATGGGTGGAATCTCGAAAACATTCATCACAATTACACTTATGATCTTCATTTGGATTGGGGTGTTAGTAACAGAATCCATGCTACCACAAGGAATAATCTATATCGTTACCTCGGGTTTGAGTGAAGTCTTCGTCAGTTGGTTATTATTACAATACAGCTTAGTGATTCATGTTCTTGAAGATCGATTTAGAGGGCTCAATGATTCTCTTCTTGCTACAGCTGCATACCCGGTTGTCTTCACAGAGGATGCACTTTTTCGGAGGAGTGTCTCGAGTAATAGTTTGATTGTTGAAAATCTAATAGTGATCAAACACGCACGCAATTGCGTTCTTAAACTTTCCCGCGAAGTCTCCGGATTTTATTCTTTCCCAGTTTTACTTGTCATTTTTTATTGCTGCTGTTGCTGTGTCGATACGACTTATTTTTATGTTATGACCGTGATGCGACCGGGAAAGGACGGTGATGATAATGACTTAGCTGGCTTCATATTTTGCGTCCTCCTGAACTTGTATCCCATCATGATTTTGAGTACGAGTGTCAACAGATTTCATGCGGAGGTTTGTATTACACGGTGAAAGTTAATTTGGTGAATTTTACCAACTATAGTTGTTGAAATTTACCAACGGTGAAATTACCTAACAACCTATTATTAACTAATAAATTAAAATTCAGAAATGATTTTTCAATTGCATTCGACAACCATTTGTCAAATTTTCGATAAATGTTCGTCAATTTTTTTGATGGATCAAATCAGTAGTGAAGTGGTAAACCGGTATAAGTTAATTCTGACTATTGCCCAGTTTTCAATGAAAATCTCAAAATCTAAGCGAAATAGCCAAATTGTTGTTATAACCTTTTTTGTAGCTGTCAATTTGCTCTACAAAAACGGAAATCACAACAATTTCGCTATTTCCCTTAGATTCCGAGATATTTATTGGAAACTGGCAAATAGTCAAAATTAACTTATACCGGTTTACCACTTCGCTACTGAAATTTAACAACAAATTGTAGATTATTGTGATATCCTCTAGGCGAAACATTGATCGATTATTAACATCCAAGTGATTGCAGGATTGTTTCCAAATGTATATTATGCTCTCACCATCTAGTTTGGTAGTTAAAATTGATGGAATTCATTGAATGAGAAGTTCAAGCTGGTTACTTTTTGTAGATAATACTGTTAAACTTTTTTGGCTGAAACTTCCTGTGAACTCCTTGGAATTTTTTTCTCATTGAAATTTCAGGTAACTCTGTTGTTAAGAATTCAAAATAAATTGATTAGTTATTAAATTTCACCAACTAGTTATTGAAATTTTATAACTAATTGGTAATTCTCTTTTTCAACAACTAGTTGTTGAAATTCACCAAATATTTTTCTCCGTGTACTTCAAAGAAAATTTATTCGGAAACTGCGTCAGACAATTATTCATGAATATTTCTATCCTAGACGGAGCAGACTGCAGAGATTGTATATGACCTGATGGAGTCCCATGGAACAAACGAGGATATTGAGTTGTTGTTGAATAATTTCGCTGTTGAGTTGTTACACAAAAAAGTCTCGTTCAATGCTTGCGGCCTTTTTACATTAGACTGTACACTATTGCATTCAGTAAGTAATTCTCAAAATCTCCCGTCGATCAGTCGAAGAGATGTTTCATTGTATCTAATACTGTATTTCTGCTTTTAGATATTCGCGATGATTGCGACTTATCTATTGATTCTTGTGCAATTTAAACCGTCGGGGTAATCGAAAAAATTGACTTATCGCCTTGATCGTTTCTAAATAGAAACATACGGATAATCAGTACTCAAATATGAATAGTCATGGTTACATATGCTGTGCATAAGGCTGCCCACGGGATCGCCTCAGTCTCGCTACAATATCGTTTCAACTCGGTCTTGTCTCGTCTCGGTCTCGCATGAGCTTCGGGAATTGCAGTTTAAGCTCGTCTCGTCGGTTTCATTTAACAGGAAACCGACGAATTTTCGAAGGGTCATTTGGCAGTCAAATAATTGACTGAGACCTTCGAGATTTTGGACATTTATCATTGGAGGGATTATCTATGCCCAGAATAATTTTCATATTCATATGAGGAGTAAAAAATTACAGATTTATTTACCACCGGAAACTGTAATGAAAAAAGTCAAATTTCTTGTCTATCATTGGATGAATTGCAAAATACAGATATCAGGACTAAGGATTTATACTGCACAATTCAATGAAAGTTCAAGATTTAAGATTCTTCGCATAACTTGGACGTACGGACCATTTGAAAATTGAATGATAACGAATTAGGAAGACAAAGTGAAGACTCTGTGAATATAAATTTCTAAGGATCCGCTGCATGGATCTAGTCTACCCCCACTCTTCCCATTTTCCATAAGCGCATTGCGTCCCCATCCACTGTGGCGCCCACATGGCTTACTAGAATTCTTTACCGATTAGCATCATGACATCTACGCCTCCCTCCCTCCCACTCACTGTTATAATCATACACGAACACACTATCAGAATATTTCGACAATAAATGAAGCACAAATGGTGATTCAAAAAATGTTTCTTATATTTTCAGATGTGAAATTCTTTAATGAGAACTATTTCTAAAAAAAATTCAAAGTTTGTCAGAATATTAGTAAAGAACGAGTGGGAAACAAATCTCTCTCGTGTAAATCTTCGGGAAAGACCTTTTTTCATAAGCAACAATTGACTCCAACCGATTCTTCACTCATCACTACTGTTCAACCGCTTTCATAAAAGCGTTCTCTTAGAAAATACTCAATACTTATCATAGAAAATATTAAAAAATTAATGACTTCCTCGGAAGTTCTACTGTCGTCGCAGAATCTCCTCGCTAAATATTTCTCTCATTTCTTTGTATCAATCAGAATGTAATCGATGGTAAAAAGTACATAGGGGAGGGCGAACAAACTGGCCACTTATTATTCTTCCGATGTTCATAACTCAGAAACAAATTCGTTAATTGTGTTCAGTCTAGACTCCTCACAAAGGGGAAGAGTTGTACTTCGCCAATAACGAAAAATTATCCCACTTCATCACAAACTGACTAACGTAACAAGATTAAAAAAAAGTCTTACGTATCCATTTCGCTCCACTCGCCCCTGCCTCATTTTAAACGTACAAATCTTCCACTTCTTCTTTGATTTTCTCCTCTTCCGTGAAACGGGATTGTTCACAAGCTCCGCACGTATAACTCGTGTGAGAAGGGCAAATGAACTTGTGGCATATGTGACATCTCTTCTTCGATCTCTTGTTGGCACGTCTTGGGCAATAAGGACAATATCCCTGAGTCTGTCCATCATCGAACTCCAGAACCTCATTCGGTATTTGCGCCACCTTTCTGATGACTCCCCGTAATTCAGGGCCCAGAGTACGTATGGTGAAGCGTCTATTGAGCTGAGGTAACACCAAGCTCTTAGCCAAGTCACTCAAGTAGGCACGACGAGTGATCTTGGCACCAGTGTTCTCTCGATAAATAATTTGTGAATTGATCCCAGCAATGTTCATGAGACCGTAGAAAACAACCATAGGCCAGCGACGAGTCTCTCTATTCACCGAGTAATTACCCTTCAACTCGTCAACAACATCCACACCTCCCTTAGTGGCATTGTAGAACGTCATAATCTCTGGCTTCTGACGTGAGCCAGTCTCCTCATCAATTTTGTCATCGTGGTGTAGCGACGACAACAGCAGCACATTCCTTGATTTCTTGGGCACATACGACACCAAGGTGCATTCATCTGTGAAGCAGAAGAGGCTGCTGGAGACTGGCCTCTTTTGCACAGCAGTGAGTTCAGGAGGTACATCTGCGTTGTTTTTCTTGATAGTGCCGACCAAAGTAGTTCGATAATTCCTCAGGAGGGAGAGAGTCGACGCCAGTGATGTAAAGGATTGACTTGTGGTGATGTTACGTCCAGAATTCAATACTGGGAGAGCGAGTCGTTCGACAAGACTCTGACTGGTGCTGGGTAGTTTGTAAGGCCCCTCTGGCTGTTTCCCCACGTACACTTCCATTTTCACCGTGTAAAACATTTGAGCATCCACCAGAGCATAGATCTTCAGTCCATACTTTGATGCCTTGGTGGGCATGTATTGTCGAAAGTTACATCGTCCCTTGAAGCTCTCGGACATCTCGTCAATGACTACACTCTGTCCAGGTGTGTAGTGGCTCTGGCATTTCTCGTTGAACTCTTCAAAGAACTCTCTGATCGGTGCTAGTCTGTCCACCTCGATCCTTTCCTTCCTCGTACTCAAGTCGTCGAATCTGAGGGCTGAAAGCAGCTGATAAAATCGCTTGAGGCTCATGACAGCGCGAAAAAAATCAGGGGCTGTGCCATCTGTAACCCATATCTCTTTTAAATTTAAGTGACCAGCCTTCTGCACACCCAACATGTACAGTATACCAAGGAGAGCTCTCATTTCAATGGCATCAGTTGCACGAGCATCTGTTTCACGCTCGAAAGCACCTCGAATTCTATTTAGATAGAGATTTGTGTGGTACACCATTTTGTCAATTGTGTCCTCTGGGAAAAATAATTCCCAACATTCCAGGGGGGTTAGGGAATCTTTCGCAGTGTTTTTCACTGCTGGTAAACGAGACACCTGATTGTGCCTCTTTTTTTTCACCTGAGCTGGTGGTGACAGTGTCCACTTTGTCGATTTATTTTTACTAAAAACGTACTGAGTTCGGTGGGTGCTCTTTGATGATTTGGACCTGTCATTGTCGTTCTCCTCGGAACTCTCCACTTTGCTAATATCACAGTCTGATTGGTCACTCTCATTATCCGTGGGAGTGCTTGGTCGAGGTTGCACGAGTTCTGAATCCTCGTCTTCGCCGTCCTCCTCTTGTGCCATGATCTCTTCGTCACAGCGATCACCATCCTCTGGCTCTGCCCATTCCAGGTTGATTCCACTATGTGGTTTACGCGGCATTGTATCTCAGATATAACCTATAAAGTAAACATTGTACAATTTCCAGATATAAAACGCCCACTGCACTGCTCGAGTGGAGAAAATCAGCTCAGGATTCAATAATATGGCGAAAATAATTGAATTTTTCCATATTTACCTATGTGAGATCGTATTTGTTGGCTTTTTCAGTATCAAAACTGTTTGCCGTGACTGTTCCCTCGTTTACCGGTGTTTACCCGCTATTTCACACTCTGACAACTCTCCCCCACCACTGACTCACTTGCTGAACCACTACACGGCCGATGCCGGAACCCCGGGGGGCTCCGTTCAAACTTCCACTGTTAATTAAACGCATATGTATCCCAAGCAGACTCTTTTGAATTAACACTGCGTAGCGCAGTCTCATTTGAATTGAGACATCAATCTAATATCATTGAATGGTTTAATAAAATTGAGAATGCAAATAAACTCGCTGTGAATTTATATAATTTTATAGAAGAGTAATTAATGGAATTCCATTGACGGAATTTTAAAAGAAAAATTTCAATGTTTGATTTTGAGTCAACGGCGGCTGAGCCTCACCCGGTTGGAAATTGCTGGCGATTTTTTCTGGGTCGAGAAATGGCGTACTGATGCCTCTAAAGATGATTTTGAACCAGGGAAGACCCCTAGACCCCACTGAACAATGTTTCAATTGAAGACCCGAGTTGAAGACCCGAGTTCGTAGTAGAGATGTCAGATAAGATATGAATGTTTTATTGGGCTCAAATGAAAGAGCAGGTCGAGAAATGGCGTGCTAGGGCCTCTAAAGATGGTTTTGAACCAGGGG